>NC_036860.1:43041273-43120792 GCF_002910315.2 Salvelinus sp. IW2-2015 | reverse complement strand
CTACCCTTAGGGCCAACATTGGTATAATCTGAGAGAGATTTAGGGGTCCCCATTGCCTTTAGGACTTGGTCAGGTGGTTCAAGCCTAGCCATAGTTCCCCCAGGTGTCTCAGGCAACTAGCTAGAGTCCAATTCTCCACGCAGCTGTCCATAGTAAGGGGCCCAGGAAAGCGAGGCTCCAAGCCCAACCCGGCTCATAGCGAGGACCCGGCCAAGCAAGCGAGCCTAGGCGCGATACAACGCGCCCGCGCGTCCACGCCAACGCTCGGGTGCGCACTCGGCCAAGCACGCGCAAGCGCACAGCCAAGCATTCGGCACCCCAGCCAACCCGGGCCAAGCCAAACCCGGCCAAAAGACCACAAACCAGGTGAACACTGAGCTCCATAATTCGACGGTCTATAGTGCCATACCCTCAACCCAGCCAAGCAGGACCACACATCAGACAATATGCCGCTCATATGCGGGAGAGCCGACTTATCGCAGGATGCGAGGACAACCCAGCCTAGCCAACCCAGCCTAGCCAACCCAAGCCCTACCAACCCAGCCAAGCCAACCCAGCCTAGCCACACCAGCCAAGCCCAAACCCAGCCAGCAACCAGCCAAGCCAACCCCAGCCTAGCCAAACGCCAGCCTAGCCAACCCAAGCCAAGCCAACCCAGCCAGCCAACCCAGCCTACCAACCCAGCCAAAGCCAACCCAGCCTAGCCAAGCCAACCCAGCCAAGCCACCCAGGCCTAGCCAACCCAGCCTAGCAATCCCAGACAGCCAACCCAGCCAAGCCACCCAGCCAAGCCACCAGCCAAGCCAGCCAACCCAGCCAGCCAACCCAGCCACAACAGCCAACCCAGCCAAGCCAAGCCAGCCAAGCCAACCAAGCCAAGCCAACCAAGCCAAGCCAACCAGCCCAGCCAAGCAACCCAGCCAAGCCAACCCAGCCAAGCCAACCAGCCAGCCAACCCAGCCAGCCAAGCCAACCAGCCAGCCACCCAGCCAAGCCAACCCACCAAGCCAAGCCAACCCAGCCAAGCCAACCCAGCCAAGCCAAGCCAAGCCAACGCCAAGCCAAGCCAAGCCCAAGCCAACCCAGCCAAGCCAACCCAGCCTAGCCAACCCAGCCTAGCCAACCCAGCCAACCAGCCAGCCAAGCCAACCCAGCCAAGCCAAGCCAACCCAGCCAAGCCAACCCAGCCAAGCCAACCCAGCCTAGCCAACCCAGCCTAGCCAACCCAGCCAAGCCAACCCAGCCAAGCCCAAGCCAAACCCAGCAAAGCCAACCCACCAGCCACCAAGCCAACCCAGCCAAGCCAACCCAGCCTAGCCAACCCAGCCTAGCCAACCCAGCCAAGCAACCCAGCCAAGGCCAACCCAGCCTAGCGCACAAAGATAGCACCTTTACAGTCTGTCCCTAATCTCGGATTCATTCTCTCAACATGCTGAAAGAAAAAAATCATATTTCTCCACTCCAGTTCCCAAGTCAAAATGCACATTTGGTGTATCATTTTACTGCAATAAATACTTCATACTGCAGGAGTAATATTATATTAGGTTTTAGAGGTTTAAGACCTACAGTTGTGTCCAGACATCAGGCTACTGTTTCCATTTAAGTAGCCTACCCATCTGAACAGTAGCCTCCACTTCCCTTGACGTGCCATTTTTAATACCCACTTGTGACTGTCAAATTTGTATAGCGCCTCACAATCATCACACACACTGCTATTCATGCTTTCCTAAACGTTAGACTAATGTTCTGCCCCCCCTCTTCTATTTATTTTAAACATCCATTTCGCAGCTTTTCTCTAATTGAATTAAACTCCGAAATGTATTTTTCCTCAGTGGATGGACATGAACTCTTTCTGCCTAAGTTCCCAAAGTTGATTTGTGTGTATTGGCGAGTGTACAGTTTGGGCCTAAAGCTTAGGCTATGCTCTAACGCCAGAAATAATAATACAAGAAAAAACCACAATGTAGCCTATAGATTTGAATTGCCACAATAATTATACATTCATGGATTTTAAATGGATTGTTTCTCTTTATTCAACCCGCCACCCCCCTTCATCCACACAATATGTCATGATCCTAAACCCACCCACCTTCAGTCCACACAAATTTCATGATCCTAAACCCACCCACCCTTCATCCACACAATATGTCATTGATTTCCGTAAACCCACCTGCCCTCATCCACACAATATGTCATGATCCTAAACCCACCCGCCCTTCATCCACACAAATGTCATGATCCTAAACCACCCAGCCTTCATCCACACAATATGTCATGATCCTAAACCGCCGCACCCTTCATCCACACAATATGTCATATCCTACCCACCACCCTTCAATCCACACAATATGTCATCTCCTAAACCCACCTGCCCGTTCATCCCACAATATGTCATGATCCTAATCCACCTGCCGTTCATCCACACAATATGTCATGATCCTAAACCCACCTGCCCTTCATCCACACAATATGTTCATGATCCTAAACCACCCGCCCTTCATCCACACAATATGTCATGATCCTAAAACCCCCGCCCTTCATCCACACAATATGTCATGATCCTAAACCCACCTGCCCTTCATCTCCACACAATAATGTCATGATCCTAAACCACCCGCCCTTCATCCACACAATATGTCATGATCCTAAACCCACCTGCCCTTCATCCAACAACAATATGTCAATGATCCTAAATCCACCTGCCCTTCATCCACACAATATGTCATGATCCTAAACCCACCCACCCTTCATCCACACAATATGTCATGAATCCTAAACCCAACTGCCCTTCACACCACCAATATGTCATGATACTAAATCCACCTGCCTTCATCCACACAATATGTCATGATCTAAACCACCTCCCTTCATCCACCCAATATGTCATGATCCTAAACCCACCCGCCCTTCATCCACACAATATTTCATGATCCTAAACCCACCCGCCCTTCATCCACACAATATGTCATGATCCTAACCACCCACCTTCATCCACCACAAATTGTCATGATCCTAAACCCACCGCCTTTCATCCACACATATGTCATGATCCTCAACCCCCCCCCCTCTCCACACATATGTCATGATCCTAATCCGCACGTTAGCAAGGGATATAAAATTTTTAAATGTATTTTTAAGTTGCCATCTTTATCAGCATTATAAAAGCTGATAGTATTTCATCCCGCATAAAATATTCATCCAAGCTGAACTGAAATCTTATCAGAAACATGTTGGGTAGTTTTCACAACTTTTAATTTAATTAAAACCGGTCCAAGTGATGTCATTTGGAAATTTTGCATGGACAACCGTTCCTATTTTTGGGGAGAGTTATTGCATAAATGTCTTTGTTGCATGAGAGAAGAAGAGGAACCCCACCCTCATAGGGATATTTTCCCTTAATCATATACCAATCAACTTTTACCAGTTGAATGTAGACATTAATAATACTTTTTTGTTTTACAATTTCTGAAATATGTTATCAAAATATGCAAATTAGGTGATATGTCATTAAATATGCACAAATCTACTTTTTTCAGGACACTGGATGAAGTCGGTCTAAATATTTTGATTACATTTTGTTAAGACACTCCCGGACTGGACTCGTCTAGCGCAGATTGTAATACACTAAAGACATGGACGTAAAATACATTTTTGCCGCATTTTTCAAAGGAGAATGTTATCTAGAATAGAAAATGGACAACATATCAACAAATCCGTCTGAGCGAGTTTGGAGAATATATCCAAGGATAACCACACAAAATGTGGTGAATGCAGATGACTGAAGCTGAGAGAAATGAGTTGGCGTGTGGGAAGAGTCTGACTTTCGGGAAAGGGCAGGTAAAGACAAGTACGCTGAATTTAGACTGCCAAACGCTTAAGTCTTATTTAGACCCAATCACCATCTCTTCAAAGTAAGTTACTAAATATAGTCTAGTTCGTAACATTCTCTGTTAAATGCGCTTTTAAATGATGTGTAATTGAATGTAGTGAGCGTTGTGGTTAAAATTCACGAACATGTTTATGACAGCAGTATGCTAAACTAAAGAAAATATACATTTTCATCATGTTTTTGACATTTTTATGTCAACTTTAAAAAATATATAATATTAATGGACCAAAATACCAACAAATATCTACATTGATAGGTAGATGCAAAAATGTTATTTCAGCCTGTGGTACCTGGTCTTAAGACATAATTCTGGTAAGAAAGGGTTTATGTAGTATTCTAGGGCTAGGTGGCGCTAGGTGGCGCATCCATATGACTAGGGGTTAGGGATAAGTTTCCCCTAAAAGAACATTTCATTCAATTGAAAAACTTCTATAGCCTATTTACCCTACTCCTATCTATACAGATATAAATTAAATCCTTCAAAATTGGCCATAGATGATCACTAGCTTCTTTAGGAAAAAAACCTGTGGATTGTTTTAAATCGCACTGCCTACAGTTGGAAGGGCCCTGTTTAGTTGCGACTGTCAGCGACAATTAGAGAGGCCCAGCCAGGCATATCGCAATATTTCAAAATACAATCGCGGAAAAACATCGTTTGGAAAGCAAATGGCTATTGCTGTGAAGAGAAGACAATGAAAATACTAATCTGTCTTTCTCAACTTAATTGAGTGAACAGTAGCCTTATCGGCACCAGCAGAGAGCATAAGCCATATCCCCGGTGAGTGCGCATATTCAATCTTTATAATTGTTGGGTAAGTGCCACTTGAAAGTTTATTTTTGGACAATCATTTCCTCCTCAAATCAAATCAAATGTTATTGGTCACATATTTAGCAGATGTTATTGTGGGTGTAGCGAAATGCTTGTGTTCCTAGCTCCAACATTGCAGTAGTATCTAACAATTCACAACAATACACACAAATCTAAAAGTAAAAGAATAGAATTAAGAAAAATATGAATATTAGGACGACCAATGTCGGAAATGAGTAAAGCAGTATGTAAACATTAGTAAAGGGACTAGTGTTCCATTATTAAAGTGGCCAGTGATTCCATGTCTATGTACCGTTGAAGTCGGAAGTTTACATACACCTTAGCCAAATACATTTAAAGTCAGTTTTTCACAATTCCTGACGTTTAATCCTAGTAAAACTTCCCTGTCTTAGGTCAGTTAGGATCACCACTTTATTTTAAGAATGTGAAATGTCNTATTTGGTAGCACTGCTTTTAAAATGTTTAACTTGGGTCAAACGTTTCGGGTAGCCTTCCACAAGCTTCCCACAATAACTTGGGTGAATTTTGGCCCATTCCTCCTGACACAGCTGGTGTAACCGAGTCAAGTTTSTAGGCCTCCTTGCTCACACACGCTTTTTCAGTTCTGCCCACAAATTTTCTATGGGATTGAGTTCAGGGCTTTGTGATGGCCACTCCAATACCTTGACTTTGTTGTCCTTAAGCCATTTGCCACAACTTTGGAAGTATGCTTGGGGTCATTGCCCATTGGGAAGACCCATTTGCGACCAAGCTTTAACTGCCTGACTGATGTCTTGAGATGTTGCTTCAATATATATACACATCATTTTCCAGCCTCGTGATGCCATCTATTTTGTGAAGTGCACCAGTTCCTCCTGCAGCAAAGCACCCCACCACATGATGCTGCCACCCCGGACCTTGTGAAGATGCTGGAGGAAACAGGTACAAAAGTATCTATATCCACAGTAAAACGAGTCCTATATCGACATAACCTGAAAGGCCGCTCAKCAAGGAAGAAGCCATAAAAAAGTCAGACTATGGCTTGCAACAGCACATGGGGACAAAGATCGTACCTTTTTGAGAAATGTCCTCTGGTCTGATGAAACAAAATAAGAACTGTTTGGCCATAATGACCAATGTTATGTTTGGAGAAAAAAGAGGGATGCTTGCAAGCCGAAGAACACCATCCCAACCGTGAAGCACGGGGGTGGCAGCATCATAAACTAAGTATAAATGTATTTGGCTAAGGTGTATGTAAACTTCCGACTTCAACCCTACGTACGGTCACTGTGGGGACGACGTCCTCAATGCACTTATTGATGAAGCCAATGACTGAAGTGGTGTACTCCTCAATGCCATTGGAGGATTCCCGGAACATATTCCAGTCTGTGCTAGCAATACAGTCCTGTAGCTTAGCATCTGCTTCATCTGACCACTTTTTTATTGATCGCTTCCTTCGATTTTTATTGGTGCTTCCTGCTTTAATTTTTGCTTGTAAGCAGGAATCAGGAGGATAGAATTATGGTCAGATTTGCCAAATGGAGGGCGAGGGAGAGCTCTGTGTGTGGCGTAAAGGTGGCCCAGAGTTTTTTTCCCTCTGGTTACACATTTAACATGCTGATAGAAATTTGGTGAGACGGATTTAAGTTTCCCTGCATTAAAGTCCCTGGCCACTAGGAGCGCCGCCTCTGGGTGAGCATTTTCCTGTTTGCTTATGGTGGAATACAGCTCATTGAGTGCGGTCTTAGCTCCAGCATCAGTCTGTGGTAGTATGTAGACAGCTACGAAAAATACAGATGAAAACTTTGCTTATCATGAGATACTCTAGATACTCTCAGGCGAGCAAAACCTTGAGACTTCCTTAGATATCGCGCACCAGCTGTTATTTACAAAAATACATAGTCCGCCGCCCCTTGTTTTACCAGACACCACTGTTCTATCCTGCCGATACAGCATATAACCAGCCAGATGTATGTTAATAATGTCGTTGTTCAGCCATGACTCCCGTGAAGCATTAGATATTACAGTTTTGAATGTCCCGTTGGTAGTTTAATCTTCCGCGTAGGTCATCGATTTTATTTTCCAAAGATTGCACGTTTGCTAGCAGCATGGAAGGCAGTAGGGGTTTATTAGATCGCCTACAAATTCTCAGAAGGCAGCCCAACCTCCGGCCCCTTTTTCTCCACCTTCTCGTTACGCAAATGACGGGGATCTGGGCCTGTTCCCGGGAAAGCAGTATGTCATTCACATTGGTCTCGTTGGACTCGTTAAAGGAAAAAAAGGATTCTTCCAGTTTGTGGTGAGTAATCACAGTCCTGATGTCCAGAAGTTATTTTCGCTCATAAGAGAYGGCAGCAGCAACATTATGTACAAAATAAGCCAAGAAATATGTTACAAACGCAAAGAAACTTACAAAAAACACAATTGTTAGGAACATGTAAAATGTCAGCCTTCTTCTCCGGCGCCATCTTATGTTGGAGGCACGTGATGGTAGCGGGGTGAACAGGCCGTGGCTSAAGTGGTGGATTTCCTTGATGATCTTTTTGGCCTTCCTGTGACATCGGGTGCTGTAGGTGTCCTGAAGGGMACCCAGTGTGCCCCCGGTGATGGGTTGGGCGGWYTGCACCACCCTCTGGAGAGCCCTGTGGTTGCAGGTGGTTGCAGTACCAGGCGGTGATACAGCCCGACAGGATGCTCTCAATTGTGCATCTGTAAAAGTTTCTGAGGGTCTTAGGGGCCAAGACAAATTTCTTCAGCCTCCTGAGGTTGTAGAGGCGCTGTTGCGCCTTCTGTGTGGGTGGAACATTTCAGATTGTCAGAGATGTATATGCCGAGGAAGGCTGTTTATGCTTTTCACCTTCGTCACTGCGGTCCCGCCAGGTTAGATGGACGTCATATTGTATTTGTGTCTCCCCTTCTTGTAGGCCTATTATATGGATTAGACAACGTAGTTTTTATTTATCTATTTGTCAGAGCAGAGAAGGCTACCCTGTACTTTTTGTCRTATTAAAATCCTGCTAATGTCTCCAGTCATATAAAGTGTAGTAGAATAGCATGAAATCTGTTTATAAAAGTCAAATTTTTTCAAGTGCAAAGAAAGGTATCTGAAATAGCCTATAGCTTAGTAGTAGGTTATCTTACATAAGTCTGCAAATGCAATGTTGCATGGAATGCTATATTATCAAGGTGCATTTTTATGGTGAAAATTTGCTTCCCTAAACTTCAAACTCACGAGCCACCTATTGCAACAATTAATGACAGAAGAGAAGCTGCATGCATCTAATTAGACAAGTTAGATGCATACCCCCATCTCTGACTGTACAGTGCATTTTCTATACAATATATGCAGGTTAGGGTCGGGTGCAGGCCTACGATTTTCAGTTTATTACATATAGTCTGGCGGTTGCGGATGGATTTATAAGCAATTGTGGGCGGGTGCAGGTGAACAAACATCTGACTCGCCTATCACTAGCGTACGCGCGCGTGTGTGTGTGTGTTCCTACCATACTCACACTGACAACGAACCCATATCTGACTGAGTCGGAGTCACGAGGAGCATGATACTATGATAATGAACTAATTATAGGTATAACATTCAGACTTCCATATCTAAATGCTTATCTCTAATAAGGAACATTTTAAATTAGAGAGACAGAGAGAGATCGAGATCGAGGGAGAGAGCGATAGAGAGAAAACGAGAAAATGCGAGCGAGAGAGAGCGAGAGCGAGAGCGAGGCGAGAGAGAGAGAGAGAGAGAGAGAGAGAGAGAGAGAGAGAGAGAGAGGATGAACAAAAATTATCTCTGGAACTGGATAATTGCTGCAAGCAATTACAACTTCCATGTCGGAGCAAATTGGCCAGCATATTTCAACTTGTAGGGGGACTGTGACCTCATTTACAGTGGTGTGTCAAGGAATAATCAGAATATGTACTGAGGAGGTGTGATGGACACAATATCACACAGAACTGCTATGACCAGATGACACAGCCAGGTCAATGGAAAGGCTAGATCCCCTTTAGACAGAGCCAGGCACACAGAAAGAAATACCGTTAGGCCCTAGGGTACGAAAAGTACCGTGAGGTTGAATAACAAAATACCAGGAAAAATGTTGCGGTTTTTTCATATGTTCGAGCAAATWAAAAAATCACAGTGATCATTAAAACCAACAACTTTATTATGACATTAATCGCTTTCGAAAGCGGTAATTTGAGAGTTGAAATAATTTTGCCACATGAGAGAAGGAATTCCAAATATACTGTAATGTATTCATTAAAAGCCACTAATAACTAGGTTCAGGTTTAACAGCCTTGAGGGAGACTGTTCTTTTTGCTCCATTTCAGCAGAAAGCACTCAGAGTGCTCTGGATATGATAGGTTAGACGTATCACTTCCAGATGTTTCATTACAAAGCCACGTTCAAAGACCACACCACAGGAAAAKAACTTCTCATGTGAGGCGAGCCGGAGCAGACAAGGATGAATTTCACAGGAACCSACAGTTTTCACATTTTCATTTTRGGTTGGGAACCCTCCATGTCCTAGAATGACTGTCCTGAGTAACACCACACGCATGGATCAGGCTAGAGCCAAATGACTTCCTTACAACCTATGGGACTATCAGGTAGGCCCAGGGAGAGAATAGTAGGAGGTCATATAAATTGTAAAAACACCTGTCTCATCCCTGTCTCCTGTCACTGCATAYGCCGTCAATATGAGTATTAGCCSGAAAGTTTCTAAAGCMCAGCATCAGTATTTSTATGGCCATAAGGCTGCTAATGAGAGTTTAGCATACACTACAATACTAACAGTACACACATGTCTGTGCAGATGCTCAAAAGAATGGACCTGTCAACAGAGAAAACAGCGGGACACATAAGAGGGAATGATGATGGTGAATTAGCGGATCATATTTTGATATTTCTAAATCTATTTATTTCCAGTCCCCATCTTTTAGGGTGAATTCATTAGTATCCCCTGCTCCTCATGGTTCTCATCAGCCTGTCTGCATGCCTCGCAGGGCGCTGACTGGCGGGCTTCGACTCCAAACGCTCTCTGGCCTCTCCATCTCTTTCTCCCTCYCTCCCCTTCCTCCTCTCTCTCGCCCATCTCTCATCAAGGGCCTAGGGTAGTAACAAAAAAAGAGTAACGTACTGTTTACTTGCATTCCAAGCCCCGTAATTGCCAATTTATTTGATAGGCAGCTGGGTAATGATGGCATTTCACCCCTGCCGCARAGACTAAACACGACTGATTCAACCCAGCCTCCACGCCCACCCCAATCCAGCAGACTCCCTCTGCCCAGGACTCCTGCCACCCAGGCTGGGGAAGAGGGGGGAGGCAGGGGTGGTGGTGGGGTGGGAGGCCTGTATGCCTGCTGCAAACGCAACGACGATCAAACGCTCGCAAAAGGGGATCGGAGGCTTCAGAGCAAATAGCATAGCCAGCCAATTTAGCTGGGATTTGGGGTTAAGGCTAAACACAACGGGGCTGATGTGTGATTTGTAAGTCCTAATGAGCTACATAGGACAATGAGGAGAGAGAGAGAGATAGAGAGAGAGAGAGAGAGCGAGAGAGAAAGAGAGAGAGAGAGAGAGATGGAGAGAGGTGGAGAGAGAGAGATAGAGGAGAGAGAGAGGTGGTGAGAGAGGGAGGAGAGAGAGAGACAGAGAGAGAAAGAGAGAGAGAGAGAAAGAGAGATGGAGAAAGAGAAAGAGAGAGAGAGATGGAGAGAGATGGGGAGAGAGATAGAGGAGAGAGAGAGATGGTGAGAGAGGGAGAAGAGAGAAAGACATAGGGACAGAGATAGAAAGAGAGCGATAGAGAGAGAGAGAGATGGCGAGAGATATGAAGAGGGAGAGAGATGGAGAGAGAGAGAGACAGAGAGAGAGAGGAGAGCGAGAGAGGAGATGGGGGCCAGGCTGACCTCCCCTGCCCTCTCTGTTCCTCCCAGGCAGGTCCAGGGCAGCACAGGAGGCTGATCCGTTTCATCAGTGTAGAGTCAGATGGCGAGGGGGGAGCAGGCAGGCCTTTAGCAAACATCATTAGCAAACTGTTGGTATCTAACAAAAGGCCAGGGTTACTCATAGCCCAGCCTCACACTGCTCCATGGGTCTAATAACTCACTTTGCTGCACATCGTTGTGTTGTGTGTGTGTGTGTGTGTGTGTGTGTGTGTGTGTGTGTGTGTGTGTTGTGTGTGTGTGTGTGTGTGTGTGTGTGTGTGTGTGTGTGTGTGTGTGTGTGTGTGTGTGTGTGTGTGTGTGTGTGTGTGGTGTGTGTGTGTGTGTGTGTGTGTGTCGTGTGTTGTGTGTTGTGTGTGTGTGCGCGTGTGCACATGTGTGTACGGCCTTGAATCTATCTCAAGGTATATAAGACCGGCCTTGTATCACATTCATCACACATGCCGAGTGTGAGCCATGAAATCAGACAATTCTTCAGGTTTATCAATATGGCTTCCACAGGGTGTCACCCCCCTCTTCTCTCTCACCCTCCTATTCTCACCCCATCCCCTCTCCTTATCTCCTCCCTTTCTTCCCTCGCCCTCTCTCACCCCCCCTTTCTCACCCGTCTCCCTCTCCGCAACCTCCAACAGGGGCAGTGGTCCTGCTACAGAGGCCCTGGCTAGCGCCTCCTGCGATGTGTGAAGTGGGTTTTTACAGTGTGACAGGACCTGTTCAGAGACCCGTGGGGACCTGAGAAGGGTTCTCTTATTATGTGACATTCTCTAAGTGGCACGTCAGGCTAAAACACTGTCCTCATGCAGCCCAGCTTTCAGCAACTCCCTTCAGAAAAACAGAGAGGAGAGGCCTCAGCATCAGGCCCTCTGGCCGTCCATGCCAGACAGATAGACAGTGTGGATGATTGGCTTTAGTCAACCCTCCCTCCAGGGCACACATAGTGGTTAAAAGGCTGGCTTGGTGAAAGATAATGTGGAGGAGAAAAACATCTTAACAACCACATGAAACAGACCGTATGGACGGGTTAGAGAAATGTTCAAACACAAGTTAGATAATGTCGGGAGATGCAAGATGTCCTACCACATTCATAGGTATGTGAGTTGAATGAGAGGGAAATGATGTGAGGCATTTATCCTCAAATACTGGGCAATTAGGGTGTGCCATAATTTCACATAATTGTTGAAAATAGTGATGATATTTCATCCGTGGCGTAATCGAAGCCAAAGCACATATCATCTGGATGACATGTGATCTGAACGGGAGAGTTAACGGGGCAATCTGCAGTTGCATCATCCATTTTTGGACTYATACATTAAAGACATGTGCCGATTGATTTGTGAAGAATAGAACTTATAAATGCCTCGTGAGCTTAGTTCAACTGTCATACGCCATCAGAATCCAAAATACTGTATAAGCTTGTTTTACTCCAATGTTTGAAAACAAAGTAGATATAAACAATCTGTTTAGCCTCAAAACACGATACAACTATAATTTGGATATCAGCAATGGTCAGTCCTTGCATCCATAGCTCTGTCTATGAATTTGAGAGTGGATACATTTCTCCAGCTCCATCCCTCAGCTTTTTACCGAAACAGAGGCGGGGATAACGTAGTTATTGTTTCAAATAAGGATGGGCCCTTTAAGGGTTGGATGGGAGTTAAGAGTTGGGCCCTGAGCAATGAGGCCAAGTAGGATGCCTATGGACAAGAAACCGATGCTTCTCTCACATTCCCTTCCTGAAGTAATGATTTATTTAACATAGACGACATGGCGAGTCACATATTATGTACATCGAATCGTGTTCTGTAACCTATTATTCCAGACAACTGATATGTTGCCCTGTAATTGAAGCCAACAGGCTATCACATGTTCGTCTTCTCCTCTGTCTCTGAATGACAGCACTGTGTAAGTATTCTCCTCCACACCCATGTCACGCAGCATAGCCTAATGGATGACAAATTGAAGACTTCATTTTTCATGGCACCCACAGCTGTTGCATTTCAGTTGTTCAAAGTTGTAAAACTGTCTCTCCACAGTTCCATTTCTTCATCGTTGTTTGTCTTGACTCTCGCTGTCTCTTTCTCTTTCTCTGGTACAKTAGCATGAGGTGTGAGGTATCATTTACATTTCTGATGTCGACATCAAATTACATATTTCATTTCATGCCTGGCCAAGCATCCTATAGTATAGCTACACGGCAGAACCAGTTTTGCTTCACTCGTCTTTGTCAATGACTGGCTTYACCAACTGACAGTTTTAATCACGGGCCATATCTGATAGCAGCACCTCTGTAGATTCACCATTAAAATCAAAGTAAAGGGGCTGAGGCCTGTCAGATAGCATAGCAGGACTTTACAGAGAACTCCTAGCCCCAGACTGCTCTGCTTACATCTCCAAGCAGGCCATGTCTAAGGCCAGCAAAGAGAGGGATCTCTCACCTTATGTGTCAGGCCATCAATGTAAATAAGAATTTGATATCAATTGACTTACCTGGTTAAATAAAGGTTGAATAAATACATGAAACACTACCACTTGTCTTAGCTTCTGAAGAACTGAGACTGAGGAACAAGCCACTGGGTAAATAGGATGTCCTTATTTTAACAGTACTAAACCTCCGGGTGTGTACAGTTACAACACTAACTGTAACTGTACAAACAACCCTGTTCACCAGAAGGAGCCTTGAGGTATGCCAAGGACAACACAAAATAACTGACTGGAGAAGTGGTCCATATTAAGGGCTAATGCAAATCAGATTACATTTGTATCAGTCCACGGTATCAGCAGCACTTACCTGTTGGCTGTGATATGCAGCACACCATGTGTCTTATTCAGATTCTTCTTGAGTTTGAGGATGTCAAACTTACCTTGTCAAACTTCATGTAATCCTCACAAAATACATAAATCAACCCGACGATCATCGATTGTGTATAAGTCTCTGTTTCATGCATTGATATACCAGATGCTACGGTATATATGTGTTTAAAGTGAGTATAAGATATAGTATGTATCTAATAATAAAGGTTGTCCGGCTATACAGTTAGAAAACCAGTCTAATCTGCTAGAACTTCTCTCAGAACAATATTCTGGAGCTGCAGTTGGGTCATTAAGTAGCAAAGCTTTAGAGATTCATTACTGGGATTGCTGGAGGGTGTCATGTTAAATCACTAGTCTAATGTAGTGGGTAGACATGCAGCTAGTGCTGTCATGTCCTGTTTGCTGTTTATTTGTTGGTTTGTTTACTTACGTCACTCAGCCTGTCTCTGGAGCTGCTTCCGACAGAAGGCTTGGACCGTCCACTCAGGCTCTCACTGTCGTTGTCCTTACAGTTGTTCTGTCCCGGCTTCATCTGAAAAACAACAAACACACACAGACACACRTTAACATGCTGAAGATGTTGGGACAGGGCTTTGGTTCTAAGCTTTACATTCAGTATTTGAATTATTTATTTTCTACAGTATTTTTTGCTCATCTTTATCAAGGGTGCCAATAATTTGTACTGTAGATTATAGTGGCTGAGGAGACTGACAAGACAATCCCTCTCCCACAGACAGAGGAACATTTTGTCATGAATATGTGTGAGCTGGCAGCGAGCGCTGTGCTGTATGTGTAAATCTGTCATGTTTTTATATGCCTCTTGAGCCAGCAGCTGTCACTCCAGCCTGCCAATGACAGACAAGACAGCCAGCATCTGATCTCACAATGTGAAATCCCTATCAACCTTTCTGAGAAGAGAAGAACAGAAACAAAAGCTTCAAAAATCTTCAAAAGCCGTCTTCCCTTCCTTTCAAACAGACAGGCAGCCCCATGCGGAGACTACAGAAGCTCAGCAGGTGTCATTTTCCAGACACCGTTTCAGACAGAAAATAAAAAGCAAGTGAGCAAAGAGGAGGAGGATGTGCGATCCWAGAACATCTGAGCCTTCCAGAAGTCCTCCTGAGGAGAACAATGTAGGGCTCACGGGGGCCGAGAGGCCGTTGTGGTCCAAGTCTGCATTTTATGTCGTCTGAAGCTTCCTCACAATACTCCTTCCTTCCAGACCCAGCAGACGAGACCGGCCTGCCATGCCACGCCTCGCAGGCTTAATTTCAAATCACATACATACCAGAGCATTAAACAGGTGCAATGCCACCTAACAGAAAAAGTATGGCTCGACAGACAGCACATAGAGGGATTGTATTCTCTAAGAGGGGCTGTATTCTCTCTCTCTCTTTCTGACTGAACTATACAGGTTSCAATTTTATTTATTTATTGTACCTTCATTTAACTAGGCAAGTCAGTTAAGAACAAATTCTTATTTACAATGACGGCTTACCCCGGCCAAACCCGGACGACGCTGGGCCAATTGTGCACCGCCCTACGGGACTCCCAATCATGGCCGGATGTGATACAGCCTGGATTCGAACCAGGGACTATAGTGACGCCTCTTGCAATGTGATGCAGTGCCTCAGGCCGCTGCGCCACTTGGGAACCCACTTGGCAGCCTAACTGGTTCCAGAATACCAGGATTTTTTAAATATATCCTCATGCCGGCCATCATTTATTGAAAGGGCACAGGGTAGGGGGGGACGCCTTAAGAGCCTTTGAATTAAACGTATAATTAAAATGAAAACATTCCTTTTTCTGTAGCCATTAGCAGTATGAAAGGAATTCTTTCCTAGGGAGAATACTGTGGTGGGTGAGAGCCAGGTTGAGTGCTGAGAGTGATAAGAGAGAGCTGGAGAACTGGGAGATGCCTGATGGGCCTGAGGAGGAGAGCACGGAAGAGAACTAGGCCACACAAGACAGCAGGGCTGGAGGGAACACAAGCACGTGGATAAACACACACACACACACACACACACACACACACACAGAGCTCCACAGGCACACACACACACACACACACTCTGGCATGTGTGATAGCACTAATTACCTCCAACACACTTTTCCTCCACAAAGAGACAGAGCCTTTTCCTTACCCTTTTTTGTAAAAGGCCAATTCCTCTGATGGGAGTTTGAACATTTGCAGAGCAGAGAGGGGGGAAGTATATCCCGGGCATGCACACACAGTAATAGAGCCCTGAAGAAAGGGCATGGGAAGAAGGGAGGGACGGCACTGTGCACCGTTTATGCCCCAGTCTGCAGGTCGTTCATCAAAACATGTTGACCTATAATATTCATTAAGCAAGCAGGGTCCCTGCTGGCAGCACTGTGCATCTCTCTTACGCACACACACACAAAATGGGGACACCACGTTCAAACACGCACATGCGTGCACACACACACCAATGTACAGGTAACTGCCAAAATAATGGAAACAATGACGGATAGAAAGTATATTGAAAGCWTGTGCTTCCACACAGGTTTGGTTCCTGAGTTAATTAAGCAATTAACTTCCCATCATGCTTAGGGTCATGTATAAAAATGCTGGCTATGCCCCCATAGCATGACAATGCCCCCATTCACAGGGCACGAGGGGTCACTGAATGGTTTGATGAGCATGAAAACGATGTAAACCATTTGTCATGGCCGTCTCAGTCAACCCAATTGAACACTTATGGGAGTTTTCCAGCRGCATCAACAAAACACCAAATGATGGAATTTCTTGTTGAAGAATGGTGTCGCATCCCTCCRATAGAGCTCCAGACACTTGTAGAATCTATGCCAAGTCTATGTCAAGGTGTATTGAAGCTGTTCTGGCTCGTGGTGGTCCAACGCCMTATTAACACACTTTATGTTGTTTCCTTTATTTCTACATATTCTAACCACAGACCAATAAAAGTCCTTCCACCCACACCCATGTCTTACTTCTGTAATTGATTGAACAGCCATCTGCAGCACATGGAATGAATGGGAATGATGGAATAGCTTKAAGGGCTTGTCTGCATTACCTTATCTCTTACAATGAAGTCTGACACACTGGACAATAATTGTGTCCCAGTCTGTTTGAGTAAAATAGATTTAGATGAATCTAACAGTTCAAGTATCATCAAAGTGACTGATGTCTATATGTGGAACAAACCGATTGCATTAGTACTGTACACTCCCCGGTCTCCATCGATCAGTAGAAAATCTACTCTGTCCGTGAACTCTTCAGTAAATTTACCTCAGAAAATAGAGTGAAGAACATCTCTAATAAAGCCAATGCAGTAAACCCAGATCATCTTTCAGGGGAATTACATGGCCAGACAGGAACGTAGCTATTACACAGTGATTTGYAAAATGTCTCTCTTGGTTTGTTGTTGCCTTTAATTTCTCTTAAAGCTTCCTTAAATTACTTCGGAGAATGACGTGTTCTTTCAGWGGGGCAGATCCTTGGCCCGCTCAGTGGCGTGATGTACTCATCTCTTAACAGCGTGATTAATAGATGTGCTAAACCAAGGGAGGATATGCTAGTGGTCACAATAAATCAGCCCCATCAAAAAGCTGAGCTGAGATTTAATGACCTCCCAGTACAGATAAATCTGAGAGATCAACCAGTCTCTGTGTGTGTGTAGAGTAGAGACTAACAGTCCCTTCAGTTGGCATGTCATCCCAGTAGCAGTAGCAGCAAGCAGTGGCTCATCATCATGGTCATGGTCCTCTCATTACTCTGGCATGTCATTTCACATTTCATCACTTAATTGCCTTTTTACTTGTTTCAGTTTCTTCTCCCGCAGTGCACACGCCCTGGCCGCTTTTCATAATATCTAGTGCAGAGATGATGGGTGTAGTCAGAGAGGGTGTGTGGGGGTTTTGTGTGTGTGTGTGTGTGTTTCCCTTCGTGCATGTGTGTGTGCATGTACGTGTAGCGTGTGTGTACACTACGTGCACATGCCTGTTCTGTGATTCTGTGCTCACGTAATAACAACATAAACACATTGATAAAGAGGCAAGCTGAAACATACAGATGTATTCATTTAATGACCTTATCCACATTGGGTAAAAATKTGCCCTACAGAAAGATAACTAGCAAAACATATGGTTTTAATATTCCAAAGGCTAATTTCACAACAAATAAAAACACAGCAATACATTAGCATCTAATGAAACATTGAAACTACTAGTATGTGCATCTGCCATTGATTTCAACACATTGAGGTCTTGTTTTCCCTCAATCTGTTCCGTGTTAGGGGGGGAACCCCCACCTTCCCCTCCGCCTGAATTTATTGAAGTATAGAATTAACAACTGTTTTCAATCAGCAGTCAGCATGATTCTTCAGCAGAGAACAGCCTAAATAAAACCGCCACACTATCATAGTTTTATTCAAGCCGCTATATCTCCCCATGTGATACAGTAATAAAATGAGTCATAATCCCCCAAATCTAAACTACATAGAAACCTCCATTCTGTAGTTTTCATRTATTTGTACTCACCCTAAACTAAATAGCCATACTAACGCCCAAGGTAACACTGATAGAGTACTGCATCACGAAATGAGATGGGTGCCACTTACAAAGCAGATAACCTTGCTTGTAGAAGAAGCCTGCATCAATAGAAGGCTAACTTAAACTGAATGCTTTTTATTTCTGTATTTCTGGTAATGGCAGCAGAGTGGAGAAAGTGCTATTCATCTATTCAAACATGACCTGGACAATATACCAGAGCTTTCCTACTTAAGATTTTTCAGGGGAAGAAATACCTCCCTTAAAAGGGATACTTTGGGATTTTGGAAACGAGGCCCTTTATCTACTTCCCCAGAGTCAGATGAACTCATTGTTATGTCTCTGCATGCAGTTTGAAGGAAGTTGCTAACTAGCACTAGAGCAATTGCTAACCTATACCATATAATTCCWGTCATTGCGCTAACGCTAGTTAGCATTAGCTCACGAAACTACCTCTAACTTCCTTAATACTGGACGCAGAGACATAAAAATGGTATCCACATCTGACTCTGGGGAAGTAGAAATCCCTTTAAGAGGCCTTTTGCACATTAGAAGGGAGGTTGGAAAACATCCTTTGAAGGTTTTTACAGGATTATTGTTAACACGTGTAGTCAATTATTTCCTCTGCCCACTTACCGAAAAGTGCGTTGCCAGTGCTGCTGAGGAATTTTACAAGCRTATTGACCTATTCCCAAGGGCTCCTCTAGCAACTGAATGTAATCAAACACAAAAAGTGAGCCCTGCTTAACGTGTTAAACCACACAGGCCATTTTTAACAGAGCAATACACAACCCACCCCCTAGCCACCAACCTCCATCCTCCCTCCCAAAAAGTGCGAAAGCTGGGCTCGGCTTTCTATGCTAGCCTCTGTGGGATTCCATTGCTATCAGCTCCTGTTTTCCCTGAGTTATGCACAATAGCAGCTGCGGAACTCGGCGGTAATAAAACCTGGAACAATTTAAGGGCTTTTATTGTTGTTCTGCGGTCGGCTTTTAGTACAGCTAACCTGTCCTCTCTGGATCCCTCCCACCGCCAGTAGAGAATCCCACCAGGCCCGCAATGAAAGAGGATCTCATTTACCTAAAAGCGCTTATAAATGTTTAATTTGCTTTAACAAGTTACAAGTCGCTCATTCTGGAAGTTTTACGGCTGCTTGCCACTGAGGGAGTACCATGAAAGTTTTATAGATAATCCACTAGCTAGCTCAGGCTGCTTATAATAAACGCTCTATTTTCTGCTGTACTGACAAATCCCTTTGGTTTACAGTGACTACGCTTTGAACAGTGACGTGCAGTCAGGGTAGGCAGGGTCAGCTGCACCTCACTGACACTTTACACCAGCTTCTCAAGATCATTTCTGCACTGACTCCCACTCACTTACCCACCCTTACAAAAAAACACACAGAACATTACCCTCTTCTTTATAATACTCTTTATTACTTAGCGTTTAAAAAAATAAATGTCTTGATATTGTGTATTTTTTATAAATGTATATTGCATCGTTGAGAACATGCAATTTTTTGTTTTGTTATTTTCTTACTTATTTTTTGTTATTTAATTTGTATTATTTTATCATTTGTTTGACTTTTGAACACTTGTTATTTTTTGGGGGTGGGGGTGGCAATACAGTGCAATTGTATTTTTGGGGGGGTATATAATTTAACTTATTTCATGACTTATTTTATGGAAGGGGGTTAGGGAATATTTTTTTAATGTCTTGGCTTATCTTGTACACTTCTTTCATTAGAGATGTTGTTTTATAATTTCACTTTTGAACACTTTTCCTTTTTTGACAAATAAAACCATGTTTATATAGTAAACACTTGCCCTTTCCTTGATTTGGTGACAGAGCACCCATTGTATTTGCTAAAACTGCAGGAAAGGTGCCAGGGTATTCATTCCTTCCCATCCATTCAAATTGCTGACACSCACAGCCGTTCCTGACTACATTCACTTGATGGACAGGGTCCCCATATGCCTCGTTGCTTTGCCTAGCTTCATTCATTGCATTGAGACAATTTCATATTTTACACATGCGTATTGCCTAAACATGTTGTGTGGGTGTGTCTACATCCCCTTAAAAATATTCATGGAACAAAATGCATGTCAAAGGCCTAGAGTATGTTCATATTCTGCATAGTCCAAAAACACAGAAATTATGATATTCATAGCAATAATCACTGTTTAAGCATAGGGGGATGAGAGACTACATTTCCCATCAGCCCCATGGTGAGGCCCAGCCCCATAGTGTGTTACCTTTGGACTGGCAGCAGACAGTAGCAGTTGGAAACAGTCGGGAACGGTTAACCCACAGCAAACTTTTTCCGACGAGAACGTCATGTGAAAGCGKGACACGGGTTGTCAGGGCCTGTAAGGGGCTGATTCAGCGTCCTCCGTCATCGTTCTGACAGCAGCTGTGTGGCAGCGCGTAACTGGCGGTAACCAGAGTGGCCCGGGCCAGACCCTGTGTTTGGCTCTGAGGCCTGAGCRTTCTGACCGCCCCAGACAAGCGTCCTCCATCCCCCCACCTCCCCCCTGTCCATAGCCACCCACAGTCAAAGCCTGTCATTGGACATCAGGGTTCACTGGGGTCCGACTGCCCTCATTTGTTTAGTTAGTTTGTGTGTGGTATATAGAGGTCATGGGAAGTCACAGTTAAAATAACACTTAATACATCCACCAGTGTCTYTGTTACACAACACAATCATATATATTTTCCCTCATAATGTCCAATTGACATATTTGTGATTATTGGCATATTTTGGCCAATACTTCTGTACTGGCTATGACAATGTTTCCTAGATGTCATTATAGTTAGCGACTCGGCAGAACAGAAACAGTAGTCTTCATCAGTGTCTATCGTTTCTGCAGGGTGCTGTGCGCGATCGCCATGGAAATGCTCCATTTCACTCTTATACCTCTCAGCCTTATCATGCTCAAGTGGATGCCACGACCTCTGGCGACCTTGTCAGACATTATTGTTGTGGTGGCAGTAGGCCTAATGCACCCTGAGGACGGGCTTAGGCCACGGAGCAGGATCACAGTCTCTCTGTGGTGGAATGTGATACTTCACAGCACAGCAATGGAGTCTCTGAGGACTAGAGGGGCTAGCCACAGCACCCTGAAGGCATGAGCATCCTGAGAGGAAGATAGAGGAATAGTTGGGGGTGGGAGGATGGGGGATGGTAAAACTTGCTTAAGAGTGCTGTCTTGATCTCATCAGTCATACTAAGGGCCATTTACTCAACCACAGAGCTGGGGGTGGTGGAGGTGTGGTAGGCTTGAGGCTGCATTTATATACAGACATAAATCTGGGATCTATGACGACATTACATACAAATCAATATGCTTTTAACATCCATCCTCTCTGCAGTTGCATCGCAATCACCCTTTTCCCTCTTCGTACAAATGGCCATATAATGCTGTAGCCTGCTGCATTGAGTTATGGGGACAATTCCCAGATTTAATAATGAACTGAGTGGTGCAAGGTGGTGGAAGGAGGGAGAGGTGSTAGGAGGAGAATAAGATCAGCAGGAGACCTCAACTCTCTCAGATCATATCAGAACACCTTGTTATAGGACACCATGTGGCAATAAAATACACCCCCCCCCCCTTCCCACTTTAAACATCTCCAGCTCCCCTTCCCTCCATGGCTACAGTAGCATCCCCCTAGGCTCTAAGGGAGGAAGGACAGAGAGAGGAGACAGAAAATGAGCGAATGAGAGGGGGGAGGGAGACGAGACAGAAGTAGAGAGAGGAGTGTGGGACGACATAAGAGAGAGGAARGAGAGAGACAGAGAGCAAGGAGAGAGACTCTAGAAGCCTTCCCAGAGCACAGCAGCTGCACAGAGAGAAGCCCAAGACCTTGAGCTGCTCAACCGAGCGCTTATCACCACATAACTATTCATCAAAGAAATTTGTGTGCAATTAATTACATTATTCCCAAGCCCCCCCCCCATCCGTGCCACCGGGTCGTTACTCCAATATCAGCTTTCAGCTAGCCATCTCACTAAGCCACAGCCTCAGTGCCAAGTCACAGCTAGGTCTCAGAGCTGCCTKGCCAGCCTCAATGAAGAGTGCTGCTAGGAGGGAAAAAAGAAAAAAGGCCTCCTCTCTCTCCTCTCCTATCGGCTTGCAGGAGGCTATCATTTCTCTTTTTTATTGCCATTTATTTCCCCCCAGGAATTCACTGCCAGTATATTGGCAGGCCTTCCAGTAGATGGAGGCAATGAAATTTACCGCGGACACTTAACACCGGTTCAAGCCTTGTGCGCAGCTCATGTGTGGCGGTAATATGATAAACAAACGCTTCCAGTTTGGAGAAAGAGGACTTTTTTATGTTACAGAAATAGAGCACTGAGTGCCGGAACTGCATGGAGCTGTGGCTGCTGTTAAGAAGATGGAAAATGCACAACCGGAGCCCTTCAGAGGTGGGGAAGAAGATATACAAATATTTTTTTTGCAAAATGTCAGAGTGAGTGTGCTGTCGCCTGGCTCCTGCTATTAAGGAGAGAGGATCTAAATGGGTGATCGCAGTACCATTATAGGACCGTAAKGCATGGCTAGCTCCCAGCCTGGATGTAATGCAGCAAATAAGACAAAAAAAACTGTATAAAGGAATATTCATTTAAAACGATTCCATTCAAACCTCTAAGAGGAAAGTTCACACAATAAACATGCAATTTGTGTCCATTAACAGCGACTGTCCACCTGGTTGAGAGAATGCCAAGAGTGTGCAACGCTGTCATCAAGGCAAAAGGTGACTACTTTGAATAATATATTTTGATTTGTTTAACACTTTTTTGGTTACTAAATGATTCCAAATGTGTTATTTCACAGTTTTGATGTATTCACTATCATTCTACAATGTAGAAAATAGTCAAATTTAAAAAAAACTTTAGGTGAGTCAAAACGTTTGACTGGTGCTGTACATGTAGCCTACATGACTAGTAATACAGACTAGATATGAACTAAAGTCACACTGCAATCAATAACAGGTCTATAAATACACAACACGTTGCTGTGGGTAAGTAATAGCTTGTCCAATGCTGCCAGTCAGTCACACCCTTTGGCTTCAGGGCACAGCAGTGAGAGTGGTGTGATTAGGTCCTGGCAGGCTGACACTTGTCCCTCATTGACCTGTGACCCATGGTACAGCGAGCCAGGAGGGCTGTTAATGACAGCAGAGATGAGCTGAGATAATCTGATCTCCAATCAGCAGGTGGACGTGACCTCTGTGACCTCTATGAAACAGGATGCCGGCCTATCAGCGTACAGGTCAGAAGCCCTGGCCTGTTTTGGTTGGCCGCGGTTCAAATGAACGAAAAAGCAGAGCGTCTCACCTTACCCGTGTTTGGCTCGCCTGAGCTGCAGGCTGGGGGATTAGAGAGACTATAAAATCTGCTTAGACAATATAAGGTTCCCCTTTGGCTGGCCGACAGGGTGCCTGTCCAAGGTCGTTGCTATCACTAATCCCCTGTTATCAACATCTTCATTTAGCCGCCTTCCTGAAATTCATGTCTACTATTAGACGGCCATAAAACACGATGGTACCAAAGGCGCCAATGTATTAATAGGAGCAGAGCCAAGAGTAGACTTGGCTTATTCTACTTGAGAGGAGGACTACTCAGCAACACAGCATCTGTTTATACTTTCTTATCAGCTTGGTTCAAATGTGATAGGCACACTAAAGCTGCAAACAGGATGCTAGCCAGCAAGAACTCTCTGACCTTTAGCATGACTTACTGACTTGTATTTGACCTCGTGTGAGATCAGGTTAACAGCGGATTTCCCCAAGTCATAACTGTATCACGGCGATCCAGAATCAACACAACTAAATGATGATCCAGGATCAAAGACAACATCAAGGTTAACTGGCCTCATGAATCCATAAGTGGAGGAGTCATAAGCCAATAAGAGCAGGCTTGTCTGAGCAGTCCAGGTTGTTGTTCCAGAACTTTCACACCTCCCCAGTGAGCTGGCTACCTCACATACTTGGCTGTAATCAGCTGAGCCAGTCACCATACTGAACATTCTGCAAGCTCCACAAGCCAGCGTCAGCCAGCGACCTGTGACATCTGAGCTATGGCAAGTCAAGAAGGTCAAGTGCTAGGCTATATGAGTAAAAATATATATAAATAAACATCTTACAAGAGGTTGACCCTTTTCTGAATATAATGTAGCTACACGTCAGGAATGACTCAGACATGTACACTATAACATACACTGTTCCAAACGCATAATACAAGTTAGCCTAGATGACTAAGGGATATGATCATTATTACTACAATGTAATAGCATTAACAGTGCTCTCATTCCCCTATGATCCCATCAGGCCATAAAAGTGCAGCTGGAATGTGGACATAATGGAGTAGAAACAGACAGTCGATGGAGGGGAAATGCCACGCTTGTTTAACTTGAATAGCTACCTGCTTTCAGCAACTAGGCAATGTACCGGACTACCAGTTCAATGAGTGATCCTTTCAAAGAGGATGAGAACTTTGTCATTCTATTTCTCCCCAGCAGTGACAACTATCTCCAACCATCCAAAATAAACAGTGATTTCTTTATTCTAGGTTCCCCCAGTATTGTGAAACGGAGGACTCCGCCGCCGAACACCGAAGAGAATCAGTTCCGTCTTTATGATTTACACGGTGATAAAAATAGCTACCTTCCACCCGARACCTGTCAGCACCTACCAGTGGCAAGGCAGCTTGCACAAATAGCTTCCCCACCTGTGTCCAAGCCATATTACTACACACAGGGGACCTGTTACATTTCAGCCCAGTTCTACATCATTAGGCACGAAAAGGGACTATTTAAGTCATCAGCGCCGCTCGTATTTATGTTGAGACTTAAATCTAGATTGAAATCTTGTAATTTTTTCTATCCTTCCTCCTTCTCCCCAAGAGTGTTTAGCGATCTTGGCAGAACAAAATAATTACTCCGTGACCCTCTTTGTGAAGCGTGCCCCYGCTCTGTTTTTGTTTTGGTCTGGGCTTCCTATTCCAAGTAATGGACTTCCTTCAAACCATAAATCACACTTATGGCGCTCCCTTTCATCTTTAGTTTTTGCGCTCTGCCATGTTTTGTTTAGTGTACCACATTTTTGTTAGTGTAATGCTTGGTGATTTTTTCTAAGTACAACCAGACAATGCAAGCCATCTTCCTTCTCCGCCTCTGAAAGGCTCTTTTACAGGCTCTTAAGGCCACAAATGTCAACCACAGGAAGGCAATTATGAGAGTAAAATGACTTCCCTACTGTTATCCATCTATTCTGTGAGCCGGGGGAATGGTTAAAAGCCACCATGTAATGGGGAACAGTTAGCGTTTTCTCCTGGCCCCCAGCCAAGGCTACTAACTTTGCTATTAAAGGCCCCGACAAGCTTTGTCAATGCAATCTGCTGAATGCCTTGAGTGACACACGATCGATATTCTCCACTTTCCCGGGTCATCACCGATGACAGAGGCCTAAGTAATAATACAGCCCTCGCTGCCTCCTCTATCTTAAATGCTTCCCCTGCCACAATATTTCTTTTTTGTCTCAGGGCTTGCGAGCTACATTTCCTTGCCGATCGAAAGAGGAAGATACGGAGGGTGAAAAGGGGGAAGAGGGGGGTCTGAGGAATTGCTATGTGTCTAGATTGATGCTAGCCAGGGAGCAAGCTTGGCAGGTTGAGGGGGGAGGAGGAGGTTCTGGGGGGGAGGGGCGCTCAGATAAATCGAAAATGACTGGCTGCCGAGTTGTAATCTGCCAGCACCGAGCCCCCTGTAGCAACAAGCCAAATGAAAAAGCACACTGACAGGCAGGAGAGATGGAGGGCCTGCGGTAGATTGCAGGAAGAGGAGGAGGGCGCAGGGGAGGGAGGGAAAGGGGGAGAGAGAGGCATGCAGAGGGATAGAGAGAGAGGATGCAGGCAGACAAATAGAGATTGTGAGGAGACATTTATTTTTGTTTGTTCCTGTGCATGAAGGTGTCAGGGAGCTGGGAGAGAAATGTGGCATGTGGTTGCAGGCAGTAAATAAAACACACGCACACACACACACACACACACCAGCTGGAGTACATAATACATCCATTACAATTTCTAATAAGCTCGAATGTAAACATTATCAGTTAGCCGTGTTTCATTACCCATCAAGCGCTGTTAATTAGACTGAAATGTGTTATTTATATGTCTGGGCTGGTGTGTGCAGGAGAGCATGTAAAGCTAACATAATGTGCCATTTTTACATTATTAATGCCATTTTCACCTTTTGACAGACAGAGAAACTCACGCACGCAGGCACGCAMGCACGCAGTAAAAGGCAGTTGTCCTCCCCTAAACTAGCAGGTGGATCACACTCTCAACATCAAAACCCAACACAAGAGCTCCACCTACTGCAAGTGCCTTTTCTGCAGCCTGGCCTCCTATGTTARGCTCCCGGGTGGTGCAGCGGTCTAAGGCACTGCATCGCAGTGCTAGAGGCGTCACTATAGACCCTGGTTCGATCCCGGGCTGTATCACAACCGGCTGTGATTGGGAGTCCAATAGGGCGGCGCACAATTGGCCCAGCGTCGTCCGGGTTAGGGGAGGGTTTTGCCAAGGTAAGCCGTCACTGTAAATATTTTTCTTAACTGACTTGCCCAGTGAAATGAAGGTTACATGTTAAGACAGAAAGTCTAACCCTGGGAAAACAGTGCTCCTCTAAGACAAAGCAGAGACTGTCTGCTACTGATGTAAGACAGGCAAACAGACAGCAAAAAAAGACAACCTTATACAGTACCCATTCGAAATAATCTCCCAGTAACCTTTTCTCATTGACATGATGGTGTGCAGACCAGGAGACTCAGTGATACAGATGAGGGTAATGAGGTTAGATGGAGTCTGGCCTGTAGTCTGGCTGCATGGCTGATGCAGTGCCAGGGGTGATGAGAGCTGAAAGCTAAGCCCTCTCCTCCTCACAGGTATTAGTGTGGAAGCCTCTCGCCTGTTAAACAAGGGGCTAGGTGTGTGTGTGTGTGTGTGTGTGTGTGTGGTGTGTGTGGTGTGTGTGTGTGTGTGTGTGTGTGTGTGTGTGTGTGTGTGTGTGTGTGTGTGTGTGTGTGTGTGTGTGTGTGTGTGTGTGTGTGTGTGTGTGTGTGTGTGTGTGTGTGTGTGTGTGTGTGTGTGTGTGTGTGTGTGTGCTGGAGCAGGGCATGGGAAAGGTCTTTGACGTGACCTGCCACACCACACTGTCTGCCTGCTGGCCTGAATACACAACCACCTTCCTATCCCGAATGATAAGGCAAGGTCAGTCTAGTGCAGGCACAGCGACCCTCTACAGAGGAGAAACAGAAGGACAGACTGGCATTGTCATCAGGATCTCAACAGTTAAACAATGGAAGTTCACATCAGGCACATCCCAACCACAGGGAGCAGACAGACACCAGACACAGAGCAAACAATCTGCCTGCATGACCATCTATAACACAACACATATCTCAAGGAAGAAAGCATATTTATAAATCACTTGCACACTGTAKGGGAGGGTTGATGATCTTACAATAGCAGAGAAAAAGACGCTATTCTTTTTCCTATGAGAATGATCCCTATTTCTGTGTCTGTCTGGCTCTCTCTGGTAATCCACTGCTTTTATGTTCTTTCCCCGGCAGCAGACACACAGTGCACAGCAAAGCCAGGCAACAGGGGCCTGCATGCTGGATGTCTGCAAAGGCAACATTTCCCCCACCCCTCTTTTTCATTTGCAGACCTGCTGCTCACTGTTGGACTGTCACAGAGAAAAGCTATCTTCCCCACAGCATGGCGGCTGTTCCAGGGCCACGCCGATCTGCACCGCCCTGCATGCCAATGCCACCACACCACTTCCTGCTCCCCCGCTGGGCTATTGAGGAAATATCAGCTGATACCGAATCATTTGTCTCCCTCATGCAGCTCGCCCCCCAGTCGCGCCACGGTGAAAGGGGGAGACATGGGAGGACCATCTGCCTATCTCACAGGGAAACACTGGGGAATTATTTGTGTAACCCTCAGCGTGGCAATTTTTGTGAAAGCACAGATCAATATATAAAAGGGCCATCTCCACGGGACCAGGAGTCTGTGGCTTCTGAGTTTGTTAAGGAACATGTGCTTCTTAGCTCAGGGGTTTATGGTATCATTATTATTATTGCTCAAGGAATTCTTTTTTCCAGAACTGAAATGGGGCATAATCATTTTAAATGGAGTCCTTCAGTAGCATAAGAACCACCACGGCACTGAGACTTTGTACCTAATCAGAGAAAGGTAAAGGAGGAAGAAAAGTACTGTGGGGTTTCAATGGACCCTTTAATTCCCTCACTTCACTGTGGCTCATGCTGTGTTACAAATCAGATGGCTGTGAAGCCCCAGAATTCCGATGGCTGTGAAGCCCCAGAAGTCAGATGGCTGTGAAACCCCAGAAGTCAGATGGCTGTGAAACCCCAGAAGTCAGATGGCTGTGAAGCCCCAGAAGTCAGATGGCTGTGAAGCCCCAGAAGTCAGATGGCTGTGAAGCCTCCTTGTCTCCAGGATGAGTCTTACATAAACACTGGCTGAGCCAGGGATCACAAGCTTATCAGTGCAGCCTTGTTATTGCTGGCCAATCCACACATATTTCTCAGCTCAAATCAAGTGCACAGCCATTAAAACTAAGCCAAAGAGACAATCCTCTGGTAATTAAAGGCTGTTATCGTTAATGAGCAGTAAAAACACTGATAACCTGCATCTCAAGACCTTGTCCACCACACTGGCTGATTAGATAAAGCTGGGACTGTGGTGGATGGATTAGCAGGGGGAGATGACAAGCGGTTTGGGAATGGTGGCAAAGAATGTGGTGTGTGTGTGTCTGTGCGCGTGTGTGTGTGTCTCTGCGTGTGTGTGACCTCACTATTATCTAATCAGTACTAATCCACAAGTAAGAATTTACACTGATAACCAATGTGAAGACAAAATGTTGCAGACTAATGGTGCTCAGGCTAATCATATCATTTATAACTACAAGAGGTATGTTGTTTCAAGGAGATCTATGAGATAATGAAGTACTGTAGGCTACATCAAAGTTATCTACCACAGATGGAACAGACATTTGCAATCAGGAAGTCCAACATGAACCCAAGAGGTCAAGACCTCTGGTCATGCTAGTCACAACATCGAACTCATCAAAGTCATACATTCACTTTGAAATCTTACCAATGAGACCTACTGTACCAATGATTTCTGAGACCAATGTTAAATGGAGATTGTTGTGAACAAGACACTCTTTCATGTAGGTTGCTGTTTACTAACTAGACACACAACTCTTTCAAGGCTGGAATACCTTGTTAGTGGACTACACACTAGAACGTCCAAAATGCCCATGGTTTAATGGTTTGGTGGTAGCTTTGAGGAACTGCTTACAGCATTCTTATTTAACACTTAATTCATTATTGAAGAGTGTTATACACACACACACACCACACACACACACACACACACACACACACACACACACACACCACACACACACACACAACACACACACAACACACCACACACACACACACACACACACACACACACACCACACATGTTCCAAAGCAGTTGTTTTATGAATTATGGAGAAGTGTGCTGGATGCAAATGAGAAACTATACTAGGTTTATTTTCAACCCAAAAGCCACAGAAGAAGCACTAAAGCAGAAAAACAAGCCACGCTGGGTACAAATTTAAAAAGTGTCGGAGCGTTAGGGGGTTTGGGTGGTGGAGAGAGAATGCTTTTATTTTCTTCAAGTCTCTCTCGCTCACCCCTGGAGAGCAAGCGTGAGCAACAGTACAAGGCTAAAACAACCAACTACTGTACCCAGAATACTTCTGACGTTTTCAAACTATGCCATTTTCCTTTGCATCTGTATTCTTTTCATTATCCCACTTTCCCAGTGTGTGCTAGCCTATATAGTTAAATGTACACTGTCATGAGAATATACACAACAGTGTATTTTCACAGGGCCGATTGTGTGCTATCAAGCCAGGCACAAGAGAGAATGTAGAAATTCCCGTGAGCAGAATTTTAAGCACACATGTAAATCATTTAGCACTCCCTGGCTGAACAGAGAGACTGACACAGAATGTGAGAGAGCTCAGTTCTCTCTTATGTAAGCATCACACTGCCTCTTCCTTCTGTCCCAGAAGAATGAGTGTTTTTCTATTCCAGAGCTCATTTCCTAACACCACAGAACCCTGCAGAGAGGGAGCAGCTTCAGTTAAACTCCTCTCATGCAGTGAGCTCCACCAAGCAGCAGCAGACATGTTACCCTACGGATGACCTGCAGGTGGYGCTACATGACAACACATCAAGAGGAAAGGAGCGGAGGAAATGGAGAAGAAATGGAGAAAAGCAGAATAGAGGGGGAAAAAAGGATAGAGGATAGAGGAAATTAATGAAAGTGGGGAGTAATAAACTACTTTCTGACATGCCTTTCTTTAATCACAACCTGCATGGCCATTAATTTATTGGTGTGCTTAGTGGAACCATAATAACATACAGAATATACTAAATCAAATCAACAGTATAATAGCTTTGTTAGTATACTATTAAAAGCGGAAGACATTGCACAACCATTAATTGAAATAAAGATAAAGCCAGAAAACGCCAGGGGGTCATACATGCTCTTACATATATACGGAACTATGTATATATATATATATTTTATGAGTATGAGTATGAGTATGAGTATGAGTATGAGTATGAGTTGGTGTGTGTGTGTGTGTGTGTGTGTGTGTGTGTGTGTGTGTGTGTGTGTGTGTGTGTGTGTGTGTGTGTGTGTGTGTGTGTGTGTGTGTGTGTGTGTGTGTGTGTGTTATGCCTACCTAAAATGTATTCCACATATTCTGACATAAACACTGTCTACCCCGCCTCTCCAAAATACAGTACTGTAATCAAAAAATCTAATCAAATGCTATTTGTCACATGCTTCGTAAACAACAGCTTTAGATKAACAGTGAAATGCTTACAGGCCCTTCCAAACAATGTAGAGAGAAAAACATAGAAACGTGAGGAATAAATAAATACACAATGGCTGCATTCCAAACACATAAAAGACACACCCTCCTCTCCCCTCAACACTCAAATTAGGTGGACACGTTTGATGACATATCATGACGTATGATGAGTTGACACTTGCAGGGCAAGGGAAGAATTCATCCATTTTAAATTTCCCACCTTTGCCCGGAAATTCGTCGCTCGTTCGTCCCACGGTTGTGTTTCCAGTCATCATGGAATCACCGGTAGCTGTTGTGTGTGCTTTATATGTGCTACAGTCAATTATGATTGCATTTCATATCTTGGCTAGAAGACAATGCATCTGCAGACATTGAATAGTAGCCATCCGACAATATCAGGTCATTCAAAAATGTCTGCCTTCTGAGGGGAAAGAGGCATTGTCGTGCCTTCTTCCTGACTGTGTTGGTGTGTGTGGACCATGTTAATAGCTTAGTGATATGGACACMGAGGAACTTGAAGATCCACTACAGCCCCGTTGATGTGGATGGTGGCGTGCTCGGGTCCTCCATTTTCTGTAGTCCAAGATCAGCTCCTTTGTCTTGCTGACGTTGAGGGAGAAGYTGTTGTCCTGGCATCACACTGCCAAGTCACTGACCTCTATAGGCGGTTTCATCGTCATTAGTGATCAATGATAGTGTTGGAGTCATGCGTGGCCATGCAGACGTGCGTGAACAGGGAGTACACAGCCTTTCCACATATGTGTTCGTCTTGTCCAGAGGGCAGAGGGCAGTGTGGAGTGCAATAGAGATGGCATCATCTATGGATCTGTTGGGGCAGTATGCGAATTGGAGTGGGTCTAGGGTGTCTGGGATGATGGTGTTGTCAGCCATGATCAGCCTTTCAAAGCATTTCATGGCTACAGATGTGAGTGCTATGTTAGATGTTAGTCATTCAGAGATGTTAGTCATTCAGACAGGTTACTTTGGCGTTCTTGGGCACAGGGACTATGGTTGTCTGCTTGAAACACGTAGGTATTACAGACTGAGTCAGGGAGAGGTTGAACATGTCAGTGAAKACACCCGCCAGCTGGTCAGCACATGCTCCATGTACGTGTCCTGGTAATCCGTCTGGCCCCGCGGCCTTGTGAATGTTAACTGAGCGAGATCACACAGTCGTCCGGAACTGCTGATGCTCTCATGCATTACGTCCAACCGGCCTCACAACCGCAGACCATGTGTAACTACGCCAGTCCAGGACCTYCACATCTGGCTTCTTCACCTGCGGAATCGTTTGAGACCAGCCACGCRGACAGCTGATGAAACTGTGGGTATGCACAACAAAATAATTTCTGCACAAACTGTCARAAACCGTCTCAGTGAAGCTCAATTCATCGTCCTGACCTGACTGCAGTTCGGAGTCGTAACCGACTTCAGTGGGCAAATGCTCACTTTTGATGGCCACTGGCACGCTAGAGAAGTTTGCCCTTCACAGATGAATCCCGGTTTMRACTGTACCAGGCAGGTGGCAGACATTGTGTATGACGCCATGTGCGCGAGCGGTTTGCTGATGTCAACGTTGTGAACAGAGAGCCCCATGGTGGCGGTGGGGTTATGGTATGGGCAGGCATAAGCTACAGATACAATYGCATTTTATCGATGGCAATTTGAACGCACAGAGATACTGTGACGAGATCCTGATGCTCATTGTMGTGCCATTCATCCACCGCCATCACCTCATGTTTAGGCATAATAATGCATGGCCCTATGTCRCGTAGTAGGATTCGATCTTAGTCCTCTATTGATGTTTTGCCTGTTTGATGGCTCAGAGGTCGTAGTGGGATGTTTTTACAAGCGTCCGGATAAGTGTCCTGCTCCTTGAAAGCGGCAGCTCTAGCCATTGGCTCAGTGCAGATGTTACCTGCACACCATAGCTTTTGGTTGGGATATGTACGTGTGGTCATTGTGGGGCTGATATCGTCAATGCACTTKTTTTTTTTTCACCCCTTGGTTTCCAATTGGTAGTTACAGTCTTGTCTCATCRCTGCAACTCCCGTAAGGACTCGGGAGAGGCGAAGGTCGAGAGCCATGCGTCCTCCAAAACACAACCCAAACAAGCCGCACTGCTTCTTGACACAATGCCAATTTAACCCAGAAGCCAGCCRCACCAATGTGTCGGAGGAAACACCGTACACCTGGCGACCGTGTCAGCATGCACTGCGYCCGGCCCGCCACAGGAGTCACTAGTCCGCAATTGGCAAGGATATCGCTGCCGGCCAAACCCTCCCCTAACCCGGATGACGCTGGGCCAATTGTGCGCCGCCCCATGGGTCTCCCGGTCGCGCCCGGCTGCGACAGAGCCTGGACTCGAACCCAGAATCTCTAGTGGCACAGCTGGCACTGCGATACAGTGCCTTAGACCACTGTGCCACTCGGGAGGCCCCGTCAATGCACTTATTAATAAAGCTGGTGACTTCCTTAATGTTATCGGATAAATCCTGGAGCAGTCCTGTAGCTTAGYATCCGCTTCATCGGGCCACTTCCTGTTAAAGKTTTTGCTTGTAAGCAGGAATCAGGAGGACAGAGTTATGGTCAGATTTGCCAAATGGAGGGYGAGGGAGAGCTTTGTATCAATTTCTGTGTGTGGAGTAAAGGTGATCCAGGGTTTTGTTGCCTTTAGTTGCACAGGTGACATGCTGGTAAAAATGAGGTAAAACGGATTTGAGTTTCCCTGCATTAAAATCACCGGCCAGGAAAAACGCTGCCTGTGGATGTGCATTTTCTTGTTTACTTATAGCCCTATACAGCTTGTTGAGTACGGTTTAGTGCCAGCATCGGTATGTGGTGGTAAATAGACAGCTACAAAAAATATAGATATAAACTTGCTTGGTAAATAGTATAGCCTGCAGCTTATCATTATGTTTTCTAACACCGGCGAGCAAAAACTTGAAACTTCCTTAACATTAGAGACCACGCACAAGCTGTTGTTAACAAAGAGACACACCCCTCCCACTCTCAGCTTACTCGAAGCTGATGTCCGATCATGACGATGCATGGAAAAGCCAGCGAGGTGTATATTATCCATGTCCTTGTTCAGCCACAACTCTGAGAAACATAAGATATTACAGTTCTTCAGGAGCCGTTGATAGGAGAGTCTCGAATGGAGATCGTTCAGTTTGTTCTTTAGTGGTTGTACGTTAGTCAACAAAWCAGAGGGCAATGGCGGTCCAGATGCTCAGCAACGTAATCTAATCATGATGCCACCTCGCCTCCCCCTCTTTTGCCGCCGCTTCCTCTTTCGAGTCTCGGGGATGAGGGCCTGGTCCAAGGTAAGAATAACATTGAAAGCTGCCGACTCATTGAAGTAGAAATCTTAATTAAAATAAAGTCCAGTGTTCTGTACAGAAGCCGTTTTCGGTCATATGAAATTATGGCGGAAACATTATGCACTGTACTGCAACGACTGGCTGCATTGCAAGAAAGATAGAGATGTGGAGATTGGGGCCCAGATTGGCCAATACCGTCACATGGCTGCAGAACAAGAGTCTAGCCCCTGGCAAGGTGACAGTCTGTCTCTCTCAAGGACATACTGCAGTCTGCAGCACAGGGCCTAAAAAGGCCCCATCTCCACACCTGGTATTCAGTTAACTGCTTGCTTGCCAGAAGGAAAAACATAAACAAGAAAACCATATACAGTATAAAGCCCAACAGTGGAGGTGTCATAATACCGAAACAAGGAAATGGTTCCAATTGTTTTTCTACCATTCACTTTTCCCATAGGGCTGTGTTTTGTTCAGGCTTACACTGGCATGACATTTTGATAACCATGTAAATCTTGTCAATATTTTCTTCTCCATTTACTCTCAGATTCAAAAATGCTAATTAGCATCAACGTAGATATCATGCAAGACTACAAATCCCTGCAAAGGTCCTGCAAGTCATCTCTAGCTGACACCTTTGCTAACAGATATTGTGCTAATTTCAAACTTGCACAAGACAGTACACAGAATTGTCMATTTAAAGAGATTTAGCCAATTTATTCATTACTACATTTAGCTAACATTAGATAGTTAATCCAGAGATTTTGACCTTTGCGTCAAATCGGCAGTCTCGTCCAGATCATCATAACATTTGTAGTTCTTTGTAATAGCCATATTCGCAGCTAATTAGCATTTCATTTTTGGGGGGTAAATACAGGTGAATATATTGATAAAAGTCACCTTGTCCTAGAGAGATTTACACAGTTATCAAAACATCACGCCAGGGTAAGTCTACACAGCCCTTAATTTAAGTGTTTCTAAAATCCACTATGGGAAAAATGTATGTTGGAAAAACGAATAGAACCATTTCCCTGTGTGGCCGCTAGGTTTTATGGGTATTATCACTCATACTGTGGTACTCTATAGATACTGTATTTATAGAGATGAACTTAACCTGTTATTTAGTCCACATCGGCCTGTAAATGGCATCACAAATGTGCTAAAAACAGTTAAGACAACTGTCTACAGAAGCAGTTCCGTTGCAGAGTTGATGCCAGTGCTGCAGTTTGAATGCCTTACTTGCCTACATGGGCTTCTGCTGGAATACAATTGTGTTGAGCTGCTTCACACCACAGAGGAGAGAGGAGGAGGAGAGGGTGAGACCGTGGAGGTTACTTCAGCTTGTAGCCCGGGGCCAGGCTGGGAATCAGTTAAAAAGACTCCCCATATAACTCTGAATATAAAAACACAGTGGACCTCTTAAACTTTTATCGCTAATAATTGATGAACACAAAGGTCCTCTTGAATTTTMCATGTGAAAGACGATCTGACATTCTGAGGTTCACTGAATCTGAGCCTCCTCTCACCCACCCGCCCTCCTTTTCTCTCTCCACCCCCCTTCCTCTCTATCCCTCGCTGTGTCTCTCTCTCTCTCCTCTCTTCCTGCTCTCCATTTCCTCATAGGTTCCGGCTAATTACAGCGATTTTAGATAATTGTTATTGAAAACAGAAGAGCGGTGCGGCAGTGGTGCTTCACGAGTTGAGCTCCCTGGAGGGGAGGAGAAGCCCTGCATCATAATGACTACAATCAGGCCCGATGCCTTTGTTTTCCTCTCTACATGAAGGAGATGCTGCTCGGCACACACCACAACACACTCCAGTGCACTTCAGGATGAATATGACCGAGAGATAGAGAGCACAAGAACATCTCTCGTCTTCTCTCTCTGAGGCATACATGGATCAACAGGCATACAAGTGAGCATACAGGCCTTCACCTAGAGACAATGGCCTTTTCTTAATTAGATTTGCTAAACTCCTGCGTCCTCTCTCCTCCGTCCTCTCTCCTCCGTCCTCTCTCCTGCGTCCTCTCTCCTACGTCCTCTCTCCCCCGTCCTTTCTCCCGCGTCCTCTCTCCTCCGTCCTCTCTCCTCCGTCCTCTCTCCTGCGTCCTCTCTCCTGCGTCCTCTCTAGCCTCCTTTTAAAAATGTTCAAAGGTAATCGAGGAGAGGAGGCGAGGGAACGTGGACGAAAAAGTGCTTGTGTGAAATGAGACTCTCCTCTCCACTCGCCCGTCATCAGGCAAATGATCCTTACAGGGGGTGGATCCCCAAATAAATGTGTAAAGTGATAAACTAATGAAGTTAGCTGTGCAAGACATTTTATAGACAAAAAAACGATATAAGTAGCAAGTGTTTTTTTCCTCTGACAATACAACAACTGATTCAAAGGGCATATGGCATATATCCAAACTCCTACGTGGTAGGATACACTTGTGCTTCCTCACCAAAAGGAGGCTATCGAGGAGGGGAGGACTGTCTTCCGTTTGCCTACTAACAAATTGACATAAACTCTTGACCACTTATCAGTTTCCCGGTAACAGAGGAGAGAGGACAGACTTTGCCCAAACGACAAACAATACGATACAACACATACAAGCAACACACCACCACACAACATCCACACCCCACACACACACACACCCCACACACAAACACACACACACACACACACACACACACCACACAACACAACACACAACACACACCCAAACACACACACACACACACATTTGTACATTCGCAGAGAGGGCAGTGCTACGTTTCTTTCTCTTCAACATAAATTAAACCAAACAGAGACCCTAAGACTGAAGTTATTTTATTTTAATTATATTTATTTTTTCCCTTATTTAACCAGGTAGGCTAGTTGAGAAACCAAGTTCTCATTTACAACTGCGACCTGGCCAAGATAAAGCCAGCAGTTCGACACACAACAACAACACAGAGTTACACATGGAATAAACAAACATACCAGTCAATAATACAGTAGAAAAAAATAAAATCTACATACAGTGAGTGCAAATGAGGTAAGATACAATGCAATACACACACACACAGCTCCAACTGGGTAAGCCATCCAGGAGACGATGCATGATAAACTGAGCAATTAGAATCCCAGTGTAGGTTTAACTACTGTGATTATTAAGTTGTAACCGGATCAATTCCAATTACAGAGTATTTCCGTTCTCCTGCTCACTAGCCTATCTGTCTGCCTGTGGAACTACTGCAGACATTACACACAGCAATCCCTCATTGAGTGGTGGCTGGGTTAGGGTCTGATCAATACTACTGGGAACCTGTTGGAGGTGGAGACTCTGGACTGGAGAGGGAGGGAGAAAAGAGAGAGAAACAGAGAGAGAGAGAACAGAGAGAGAGAGAACAGAGAGAGAGAGGGAGAACAGAGAGAGAGGGAGGGAGAAACAGAGAGAGAGAGAGGAGAAACAAAGAGAGAGAGAGGAGAAACAGAGAGAGAGAGGGAGAAACAGAGAGAGAAGGAGAGAGAGAGAGAGAAAAAGGGAAAAACAGAGAGGGAGAAACAGAGAGAGACGAGAGGAGAAACAGAGGGAGAGAGGGAGAACAGAGAGAGAGAGAGAAACAGAGAGAGAGGGAGGGAGAACAGAGAGAGAGAGGGGGAAACAGAGAGAGAGCAGGGAGAAACAGAGAGAGAGAGAGAGAAAATGGAAAAACAGAGAGGGAGAAACAGAGAGTAAGAAGAGAAGAAAAATAAGAAGAAAGAGAGAAGAAAAAGTGAAACATGAGTCCGGACCAGAGAGAAGTTTGGTTAAAAAAAGGTTCTGGTATATGAACTGCACTCTGTGAATACTGAGTATATGGAAATACACACTAGCACCACAGGCATGATTGAGTCAACGATCGATCTTGTAGGTGGAATTGGCCGATAGGGAGCTATACATTAGCCTGATCAATCAACTGCACTGTGAAAAAACGACTTCTCCTCTCATCTAGAGTCTGTCTGTGTGTTTCTTCTAGTTACCGATCTCTGTCGGATGCTAATGTTTTCCCTCAGCCGTATCGAATTTAGAATTTTCACAATGTGTCACTCAGTGTGGGAGCAATCGAACATGCCAAATACTCATAGCTACTGCATCGGGAACAACATGAATATGTTATCAGCAGAGAGAAACACATTATGGGGGTGTGGAGRGAGGTTACGGGATTACATTTCTATAAAGGGTTAATTGTGCTTACAGGACATGTTCTGTAACAAACACATAGAATATCTCCCAAATGGCATCCTGTTCCATATTTAGTGCACTCATTTTGACCAGGGCCCATAGTGAATAGGGACGTGGGATGYAGACATACAGATACAGAATAGCCCCGTGGAGGGGGGGGGGACCAATCTCCCCAAGTGTATTGAGAGGAGAATACTAAGTGCCYCTGTACTAAGTTAAAGTTGATGCTCCAAAGATTTTGTATAATTACAGCCAGCAGTTTTGAAAGTAGTGCTWACGAGCCAAAACAGGTCTCTGAAATGTTGTACTTTTCTGTGCTATGTCATCAACTTCATATGATATTYGATGAATTGCAAAACAAAACAAAAAACATGTATTTTTATTTTTTGCAATTCGTATGATATGATACAAATTCAAATTTGTACAGTATRTTACGAATTTCTAAGTGCTTCTGGTCCCGACTGCATCTCTAAACCTAGGGAAACGCCACTTCCTCCTCACTCTCACGTAGAGGAAAGGACAGGCCTTGCAGGTGGTGGAGTTAGCAGGGCTGAATGTAAATCAGCTGACTGACACACACACGCACGCACACACAGAAAACACACACAGGAAATTGAACACGCCACACATCACAGGGAAGAGAGACGAGAGAAAGAGAGAGAGAGAGAGAGAGAGAGAGAGAGAGAAGAGAGAGAAGAGAGAGAGACACAGGGCCTGGGGCAGAGGGTCCTCTACACAACATGGGCCCCCTCCCTGGCCATGCATAATGCATGGAAACATGTAATACGTTATTCCGCGTGCATGCATTAATGATCACGGGGGACTCGCTAGCACTCTTTCGCACTGGCGCAATTAATAAAAGATAAAGCACGGAGAAGAGCCGGCACCACCGCCTTTCCCCTTTTATCTGCCGAGATGCGTTTAGACCAATTCTTAACCTGGTTATTTCTGCCGGCTTGTGGGGAGAGGGGGGGTTGGGGCTGGGATTAGTGGGGGTGTTGAATAATGAAAGGAGGGTATGCTATCAGAGACTGAAGGAGGCAGGCCTCTTTCTCAGCTGATATAGGCAGCACACGAGGCTATGCCACCCTCCCCCACACACACACACATACAAACTAGTCTCTCTGGGAGTATAAAGGGTTAACTTGTGACTGGGAAGCTGTGAAATCAGGGTTTAACCCGATTCATTCCAATAAGATGGTGCATAAAACATGAAACTACAAACACACCAAAAAAAATGAAAGAGACACATACAACATGAGGTTCCTATTCACCTTCTCCTCCCGCTACCCCCCACAGTCCCCTCATCAGACACAAGAGAAGAGAGAGAGAGAGACGAGAGAGAGACAGAGAGAGAGAGAGAGAGAGAGAGAGAGAGAGAGAGGAGAGAGATGAGAAGAGAGAGAGATGAGAAGAGAGAGAGAGAGAGAGAGAGAGAGACACACACAGAGGGCCAGGTGTAGAAGTGACAGCTCCTGCTTGTTCAACTGAGTGTGAGGTGTCCAGGCTGCCTGTCAATCTGACAGCTGAGAGAGAAGTTCTGGAGATGACAGCTCATCCCGTCCGCTCCACTCATTCTTCCTATCTCTCTCTCTCATTCTCCCCCCTCCCTTTCCACTCTCTCTCTCCCCTCTCTCTCTCGCTATTTCCCTCGCTCACACATGCCGCCAACCACGATGTGACTTTTGCAGCCTCAGCAGCTGCCACCCTTCCTACGCTGATCATCAAAAACTTAAGAGTGAGAGAGAGGAGACAACAAAAGAAAAACAATGTGTGTAAAACAGTGTAATCACTGTTTATTAGGGTGGCCTGGCCCTGTCATGTGGAAGGGGCCACAGCCACATATTAACGTGATAAGACAATTAAGACCATTATGGTATTACACTGCCTAATGTCATGAAGATCACAAATTACACTGTGCTGTGGAGGGAGAGAGGGGGCGAGAGAGAGAGGCAGAGAGGGAATGAAGAAGAAGAAATTCCACCATCGGCATTTCACCAACATTAAGCCAGCAGAAAATGGGGTTAATGATGTCAGCCAATTAACTGTGTGAATAAAAAACACAAAGGGTTATGGGGGAATAGCTAAGGAGAGCCGAGATGGTTTAACAAATGATACAACAGTAATCAACATAAGCCCAAGTAGGCCTACTCATTTTGAAAACTAACTACACACCAATTCAGACTCCCTATTTGCATTCATTTGAATTAAACGAACAGCAGGCAGAGAGATTTGTATCCACATTATKATCTGCAGTGGGTGCATTAGCCCAGCTCAATAATTCAAGCCATATGAATTGTGATCCGAGGTCTGCAAAACAATCCCATGAAATATACATCTCTCTGTCAACAGATAATAGTGGATTCTACACTTTCAAAGACCGCGTTCTCCTTTCATCCTGGCGAAGGAATGAGAAAAAAACWGAACACTGACTAATCAAAGAAACARTGCAGAAGACACCAGAACATCTGTACAATTAAAGGTTCCCAGTGACGGTACACTTTGAGGACTACAAACAAATCCTCCCCAAAATAACTAACAAAACTAATGAATCCTACAGCGGACTGCTTTTCTCTCAGGCTGACAGGGAGAGGAGAGGTAGCAGAATCTGGAGGGAGCCTTCACAGCACCCAGACGGATGGATGGTCCGTTTCCTCCGCCGTGCCACAGAGAGAGAGGGAAGGAAAAAACAGAAGGGAAATCTGTTTCCTGTCATCTCCCATCTTGTCAGTCTCTGTTCAGACATCTTGCATCTCCCCCACCAGCTGTTTACTGGCCAGGCTGACAGATGGCTCCCTCGCTTTGAAATAGTTATTTCTCTCTCTCTCTCTCTCTCTCTGAAAAGTTTTCGGCCTATGTCTGACCCTTGTGCAGTTTATGGACATGATTAAGCTGGCATGACACATGATAAGCAACTTGGAATATCGTTCTTCTTAGGACCTTCGTGAAAGGAAACAGTTATGTATGCAAATACTGTATTTGTGTGTGACTGATTCAGTGTGTGTGACTGATGCAGTGTGTGTGACTGATTCAGTGTGTGTGACTGATTCAGTGTGTGTGACTGATTCAGTGTGTGTGACTGATTCAGTGTGTGTGACTGATTCAGTGTGTGTCCAGAACTGTTCCAGCCATCCTGCCAAGTCAGACGGATATCCAGCCAAGCTTAGCTCAGAGGGCGACAGGGAAAAGCATAGGATTGTTCTCCGGATAATGCCAGCATAACCTGCTTTTGCCAAACAGTTACACAAGTTTTCATTCAGACAAAAAGCGATTGTTCGGTTTCCCTACCCTAGCAGTCTGTGAGCATCTATCCTCACACTGGTCTGCAGCATTCCCAACAATCTGACTGCCTGCCAGGGTGAGGTGATCCTGTGTGTGTGTGTGCGWGCTTGCCTGCGTGTGTGTTGTCTGAGACTACAGAGGACTCATTGAGCCCGGGTACAAGGGTATGCCCATGCAGGGTCAGAAGGCAGCTAAACTATGGGAACCATCTCAGTGTCCAGTCATCCGGCAGGRAGAAACCGGAGCTGAGCTCAGCCCAGAACCCAGCAACAGACAGCCGACGGAGCAGGCATTCCAATGGGAATATCACTGTAATGAGCTCCGAGACTGGTTCCGTTTGAAAAGACTGAACTGAGTGCTCCCTCTCTACCTGGCATACACCTTCACTGCAGCAGGCATAAACGTTTTTAAAATGGTTTAAGGGTTCTGTGATTTGAGACAGACAAAAAGGCATGCACACATTATATAGATATGGACTACAAATGTGCACATTGGTGGTCATTAAAGGTGAGATGTAGCAGGCAATGTTAGAGGGACTGGCAATTCCCGGTTGTCTGGGCATGCTGTCAATCACCCTGTCATACTCTCTTAGCCCATGTCCCTGGTGGCTGCACTGAGGGCCCAGCCAATCTCGCCTCTGTCATTGCTCAGTGATCCACACTCAGTCCATCCACTCTCCTCCAGAGAGAGAGAGAGAGAGMGAGAGAGAGTGTGTTGCAGCAGAGCTGTTGTGTTTACATCCAGCAAATTAACACAAAAATGGCAGAGCGACATGTGATCCCGCTCTAAGCCCAGGCCAGACCCCTCCCCCCTGGGGCCGAGGAGGCCTGCAGCCCTCTCCATCTCACAGGAAGACAGGCCCACAGTACAGCAGAGAGGAGAAGACACCAGCATTACCAAACATGGCTCTCAGTCACACACAGATACCAGTGAGAATGGTGTGACCTAACCTCCTAGTGTAGTTCAGTACTCACTTAGGGAGACAGTCATTTGTCATCTGCAATGAAGGCTGCTGCTACTACTGTAGCTATGAACTTGAAGCTCAGACAACTTTGTCATATTATGAAACACATCATTGTAAACCAATGACATTGTKTAAGATCAGCTCTAAATCCATTGGTGGTCTGGAAGAGGCTGCTGTGAGTAAGCGATCTAATCTACAGTATGAATCTGATGGCTAAATATTGTCAAATACTGACAATGCTAATCAGCCAACCACTGCTAACCTTCACAATTGTGAATAACGTAAAACAACAATGCTCTGACGAAGGAGCTTGTGTGAACATGAAAGATTATTGAAGGGTTCTACTGTAAATGAACTTATTTGTATCATTTCACTACAAAACAAAAACTAAATCCTTAAATCCAGTTAGCTCAACTGTCAAAAATCAGCGTCGTTTCTAGAAAACACTGTTTCATCCCTGAGCTTATGTTGTCTGTCCTGTGGTAAGGCCTTTTGTTTGACAGATGTTTCCAGGCGATGTGCGATGCTTCCTCACTGTGTACTACACAGTACTGCCTTTGAAACATCTGGACCACTCTGGGACTTAACAGTAATCTCCTTGGCTAGCTACAGTCAGAAACACGGTCCTAGAATTTCAATAGTCTAAAATAAGTGTGCTGCTTTTCTGAAATGCTGTGTGCTATACCACAGAGGATAGGTCTGAGACGTTCTGTAAGCCTCTTACCAATTCTTCAGCTTTTAAGCAGAAATAAATTAAACTGGCTTGGCTAAACCGCTCCAATAAACTCTCATTAAATTCTGCCGAGYGTGGATTGGCTGGGATAAAGTTTCATACAGATAAACTCTTTCATTATTTGAGAAGTCAACTTTGTGTTTTTAGGGGGGGGGTGTTGTACATTTTAGATGCTCTAAGCGAGGCATGCGAGTTATAAAGCAGAGAATGGCCMGTCATTAGTACCCGTTGTAGTGGAGGAGTTGCATTCTTGAAGAGTATATGGGCAATTCCATGCTTAGACTTTTCACTTAAAAAGGTATGCCAAACAACAGACATTGATTTAAAAGTTTAACAAACCATACAACTCTAAGCACAAGGACTACTTTTACACTGAACATTTTACAAAAATACATTTATTGCAAGAGCTGTGGCGATTTGGTAACAGAATTTTGGTAAAATATCCCTCCGTTTTTTGTATGACCACGTTTTCCCAAAATATATCCCCAAAAATATCTGCTCCGAATTATAATTTAAATACGTTTGCAGAAAGAATGGGGTGTCAGCTATGCCATGACACCTTGACTTTGGAAAAATATATTTTGGTATTTGATCTASAGTATTTGAAGTGGATTTACACCCGTGAACAGAATTGCGGTAACAGAATTTCATCATGGGTCCCTGATCTGTACTACACAGAAATGCATAATTAATGGCTATGAATGTCATTCTCTTCATGGTGATGTATGCTAAATAGGTACACAAAAGGTAGAAATATGCAATATCCTCCTTTGCATGTTTGGGTATTATTCTACACAGTGGATATTATTGTAACTCTGCACACTTGAACCTGTATACGGGTTGAAAATGGCAGATTTGGAAACTGATAAGCCCCTAAATTGGAACACAGTGGCTGTACAGTAACATGCTATGAATGACGTCACAGCTCAGGGTCTGTGCCTGACAGCCCTTTACAGGTTTTGACTGACAGCCGTTCTGAACTCGAGCACCGCATCTGACAAGAAGTTTCCCCCATCCCTCACGTTAATTGTGGAATTTTTGCAAATTTGTTGATGTCCGAATGAGGGAAATGCTGTTAATTAAAAGGGATCGATGTATTTTGAAAGATGAGACGTTGAGGATTATAATAAATACCACTTTGATGTCAAACAAGCAAGCCAAACACCTGTGAGTCCAAATGTGCATTTCACATTTCCATATCATTAAAAACTCATATACAGTCATATACAGTGTCACCGTTTATGATCACTATGTTTGATGTACAGTTCTGAACAGAATGAACCAATGTTCGTCTATTACGAAGACAATTCGCCACACAACAAGCACCTGAATGCACTCATGACTCTTTTCTATGCTCACCAAAAATACAATATTTTTATCTGAATTGCTTGTGAAACCCTAACACTGTAAGATGGTATTTTAGAACTTAACGAATCATGTTGGCAATAGAACAAGCTTTCAAATGATGGCCACCTGATCCAGATCGTGATTTATAAAAGGTCATTTTTTGGATTGCTTAAACAACAACAGTAATTGTGTGATGGCGGTGATGCAGGGTTGTGTTCCAAACAAAACAACTACAAGAGTGCTAGCTCCTCAACGGCACAGCTAGGAGAGCTCAAAAAACAAACTTATAGCTGAAGACTCTTCTTTGAGTCATAAARGTGCATTGAAATTATTTAGGAACTGTGTACACTTTGCAGAGGTGTGTGGCCACTTGGAGACACCAGTAGTGTATTTTCAGTTTAAGTTATCAACAAAAGCAGTGAAAAAGTACAGTAAATGTAAAACGCTAAATGTTTTCACACTTGCTTTGACCACCAGATGACAGAAAGAGAAAGAAAACAGTAATATACTTTCGAGTTTAACCACTTAATAATTCATGAACCAAATAGATATCAGTAAAAACACGACAACTAATTAGTAGGTCTACCTTTACTTGTTACTTCTGTGAGCTTTCATAATCCTCCCTCATGAGGGAGCGAAATCAGAAAATATCTTAAAGATATGTGGGTTTTTGGTAACCAGAAGGCCAGCATCCCGGAGTCGCCTCTTCACTATTGACGTTGAGACTGGTGTTTTGCGGGTACTATTTAATGAAGCTGCCAGTTGACGACTTGTGAGGCATCTGTTCTCAAACTAGACAATCTAATGTACTTGTMCTCTTGCTCAGAGATTTAAGGTAATCCCAGATCTCGTCTTTCACTGCTTATACTTCCATGGTCAGTAGACCCTGAGGGAGAGAGCCAGTCTCTCCATAATGGAGGACTGTCCAACTATAGTTCCAGCCCACACCCCACTTAGCGGTTGGTATTGTCATTATAGTTATGATGCTCTACCTCCCTGTATTCTCCAACCATCCAACTCGGCCTGGCACACTGGCAGTAAATACAGAGGAGGATAAATGAGATACATTCTCTGTAATTATCCACATTAGAGCTGGAACCATGATATTGCTGGGTTTTTCCAGGTAAGTAAAATAATTTTCCTCATCTGTGAAACAGCTCAGGGATGTGATTAAACCTAGAGAGGGAGGGATAATAGAGGTGTAATAAAGATTGAATAAGCTCAAATACAGCAAGCACCAAGCAGGGAACATCATCCAAACAAGGGCAGGTATAATGACTGCCCGAGAGAGAGCGAGAGAGAGCTCTTACTATAGTTACATATGGCTGTGGGTGTGTAACAATGAATTAGCCCAGTGTGAGTTAGAACAGGGCTCACTGCTCACTTTCTGTGGGCCCTGGCAGAAAGCAGTAGAGCCAGGCCTCTGCAGGGTCTAGCTCCACAGCAGCTCAAAGAAACACACAGAGAAAGGGAGAACAAAGAGCCCACACAGAGAATAGAGCTACAGTACTCTCCTTCCTTCCACCCCCTCAGCTCTGCGTCCACCAGCTAGCCCACCTCCCATCACTCCGTCCCCMTCTCACTCACCCYCCCACTCACTCACGTCARAGTCCGGGGARAGGAAAACAGACAGTTAGTCAAACTACAGTGCTGCTGCTGAACCTGCTTGTTTAAGGTCAATTCCTATAAACACCGCAAAGGCCGGCTGTCAATCAAACAAACCTTTCTGCAGGACAGACAGGTCAGCCAGGAGCAGGAGAGGCAGTGGCGGTTAAGTATTTTCTTCAACAGTCAATGCATGCGCACATGCCCACGCCCACAAACTCTCATGCTCATGCACACCACAAATACACAGTACAGTATAGTATACAGAAAGCAAAAACACAGAGCAATAGGACTTTTTTTAAATTGTTGAATATTTATATACTAAAACTCAATACGAGTAGGCTAAATTAGAGATCTCCACAATTCAATGAGTCCAGCAATCTGTCAAACTATGATATCTTWAATTCTACTCTCATGAAATATCTGATACATACAGTGCCTTCAGAAAGTATTCATACTCTTGATTAATTCCACRTTGTGTTGTRTTACAGCCTGAATTAAAAATGTAATACATATTTTTTTCACCCATCTACACACAACACCCCATAATGGCAAARTGAAAACATGTTGGATTTTTTTGTTTCACATTTATTGAAAATRAAATAGAGAAATATCTAATTTACATAAGTATTTACACCCGAGTCAATACTTTGAAGCACCTTTGGCGGCGATTAYYGCGTTGAGTCGTCTTGGGTATGTCTGTATCAGCTTCTCATATCTGGATTTGGGGATTTTCTCCCATTCTTCCTTGCAGATTTTYTCAAACTCTGTTATGTTAGGTGGGGAGCGGCAGAGAAAAGCAATCTTCAATCTTTCCACAGATTTTCAATGGGATTCAAGTCTGGGCTTTGGCTGGGCCACACAAGGACTTCAACATTATTGTTCTGATGYCGTTCCAGCGTTGCTCTGGCTGTRTGCTTGGGGTCATTGTCCKKTTGGAATGTAAATCTTCGCCCYAGTCTAAGGTCATTTGCACTCTGTAGCAGATTCTCATCAAGGATTTGACAGTATTTAGCTCCATTCATTGTTCCCTCTATTCTTACCAGTCTCCCAGTCCATGTCACTGAATAGCATACCCATAGCATGATGCTGCCACCACCATGCTTCRCGGTAGGGATGGTGTTAGACAAGTGATGAGCTGTGCCTGGTTGTCTCCAGACATAGTGCTTTGCATTCAGGCCAAATAGTTACAATTTTGTCTCATCAGACAACAGAATCTTTTGCCTTATGATCTCAGTCTTTCACATAATTTTTTACAAACTACAGGAGTGCTGTTCTGCCTGGCCACTCCCATAAAGCCCAGATGGGAGAAGTCTGTACAGCACTTAAACCAATCTCAGCCAAGGAACTCTGGAGTTCAGTCAGAGTGGTCTTTGGGTTCTTGGTCACCTCCCTGACCAAGGTATTTCTTGCCCGGTTGCTCAGTTTGGTCTGACGGCCAGCTCTAGTTCGAGTCTGGGTTGTTCCATATTTTTTCAAATTCCTACATTTTTCAATTTCAATTTCCTCCATATTTTTTCAATTTCCTCATTTCCAATTTCCTAATTCAATTTCCTAATTGAGACCACAGTGGTTTTGGAAACTTTTGACACTAGAAAATATTTTATACCCTTCCCCAGATATATGCCTCATCACAATTCTATCTACAGACCGTTCCTTGGACTTCATGGTATAGTTTCTGCTCTGACATGCACTGTCAACTGTGGGGTATTATATAGACAGGTGTTTCTTTTGAAATCATGTTCAAGCAATTTAATTGGCTACAGGTGGACTCCAATCAAGTTGTAGTGACATCAAGGATGATCAAAGGATATATGATGCACCTGAGCTCCATTTGGAGTGTCATAGCAAAGTGGTGTGAATACTTATATAAATTCGATATTTCTGTATTTACTTTTCAATAAACTTGCAAAGATTTCTAAAAACATGTTGTCATTATGAGGTATTATGTGTAGATGGGTGAGAAACAAAAATATATTGAATCCATTTTGAATTCAGGCTATAACACAAAATGTGGAATAAGTCAAGTGGTACGAATACTTTCTGAAGGCACTGTATATCAGTACAGAAGTCTGAGCATCTCGTCTTGTCTATTTCCGTCTCGGATCCTGGCATTTCAACCTCTTTCCTTAATCAACTGTGAAGTAAAAATGTTCACACTTTATTTTGTCTGACTCTAATGGAAGGAGGGCTGGTAAAGTGGAAATGAATGAATGAGAGAAGCTGCACTCTTATACTTCCACTTTTAAACGCGCTGGGCGGCTCGATGCAGTCATCCGGTTATGATGTTTCCTTAGCTAGTCTTCAGCATGGCGCAGCAGAGTCTGTGCAGTGTAACGTTAAGGGCCGTGGTGAGAGGAGATGACCATGGTGGCGGTGAGGGTGGCAGTTCTGCCTGATTCCTCAGTCCAGTGTCTGTGTTCTTTTGCCCATCTTAATCTTTTATTATTATTGGCCAGTCTGAGATATGGCTTTTTCTTTGCAACTGCCTAGAAGGCCAGCATCCTGGAGTACCTCTCCACTGTTGATGATGAGACTGGTGTTTTGCGGGTACTATTTAATGAAGCTTCCAGTTGAGGACTTGTGAGTCTGTCTCAAACTAGACACTCTAATGTACTTGTTCTTGCTCAGTTGTGCACCGGGGCCTCCCATTCCTCTTTCTATTCTGGTTAGAGCCAGTTTGCTCTGTTTTGTGAAGGAAGTAGTACACAGCTTGTACTAGATCTTCGGTTTCTTGGCAATTTCTCGCGTGGAATGGCCTTCATTTCTCAGAACAAGAATAGACTGACGGTTTCAGAAGAAAGTCTTGTTTCTGGTCCTTTTGAGCCTGAAATCGAACCCACAATGCTGATGCACAGATACTCAACTAGTCGAAAGAAGGCCAGTTTTATTGCTTCTTTAATCAGAACAACAGTTTTCAGCTGTGCTAACATAATTGCAAAAGGGTTTTCTAATGATCAATTAGCCTTTTAAAAGGATCAACTTGTAGCTAACACAACGTGCCATTGGAACACAGGAGTGATGGTTGCTGATAATGGGCCTCTGTACGCCTATGTAGATATTCCATTACAAATCTGCCGTTTCCGGCTACAATAGTCATTTACAACATTAACAATGTCTGCACTGATTTCTGATCAATTTTATGTTATTTTAATAGACAAAAAATGCTTTTCTTTCAAAAACACGGACATTTCTAAGTGACCCCAAACCTTTGAACGGTAGTGTATATACAGTACCAGTCAAAAGTTTGGACACACCTACTCATTCCAGAGTTTTTCTTTATTGCTACTATTTTCGACATTGTTGAATAATAGTGAAGACATCAAAACTATGAAATAAAACATATGGAATCTGTAGTAACCAAAAAAGGTTATTCAAAGTAGCCACCTTTGCCTTGATGACAGCTTTGCAGATTCTTGACATTCTCTCAACCAGCTTCACCTGGAATGCTTTTCCAACAGTCTTGAAGGAGTTCCCACATACAGTTGAAGTCGGAAGTTTACATTCACTTCTGTTGGAGTCATTAAAACAAATTTTTCAACCACTCCACAAAATTATTTTAGTTAGTTTTGGCAAGTTAGTTTTGGCAAGTCGTTAGGACATCTACTTTGTGCATGACAAGTAATTTTTAAAACAATTGTTTACAGACAGATTATTTCACATATATTACTGTATCACAATTCCAGTGGGTCAGAAGTTTACAAACACTAAGTTGACTGTGCCTTTAAACAGCTTGGAAAATTCCAGAAAATGATGTCATGGCTTTAGAAGCTTCTGATCGACTGAATGACATCATTTGAATCAATTGGAGGTGTACCTGTGGATGTATTTCAAGGCCTACCTTCAAACTCAGTGCCTCTTTGCTTGACATCATGGGAAAATCTAAAGAAATCAGCCAAGACCTCAGAAAAGATTGTGGACCTCCACAATCTGGTTCATCAAACGCCTGAAAGTACCACGTTCATCTGTACAAACAATAGTACGTAAGTATAAACACCCATGGGACCACGCAGCCATCATACCGCTCAGGAAGGAGACGCGTTCTGTCTCCTAGAGATGAACGTACTTTGGTGTGAAAAGTGCAAATCAATCCCAGAACAACAGCAAATGACCTTGTGAAGATGCTGTAGGAAACAGGTACAAAAGTATCTATATCCACAGTAAAACGAGTCTTATATCGACATAACCTAAAAGGCCGCTTAGCAAGGAAGAAGCCACTGCTCCAAAAAGTCTGACTACGGATTGCAACTGCATATGGCGACAAAGATCGTACATTTTGGAGAATGTCCTCTGGTCTGATGAAACAAAAAATAGAACTGTTTGGCCGTAATGACCATCGTTATGTTTGGAGGAAAAAGGGAGAGGCTTGCAAGCCGAAGAAACACATCCCAACCGTGAAGCACGGGGGTGGCGCATCATGTTGTGGGGTGCTTTGCTGCAGGAGGGACTGGTGCACTTCACAAAATAGATGGCATCTTGAGGACGGAAAATATGTGGATATATTGAAGCAACATCTCAAGACATCAGTCAGAAAGTTAAGCTTGGTCGCCAATGGTCTTCCAATGGACAATGACCCCAAGCATACTTCCAAAGTTGTGGCAAAATGGCTTAAGGACAACAAAGTCAAGGTATTGGAGTGGCCATCACAAAGCCCTGAACTCAACCTATAGAAAGTTGTGGCAGAACTGAAAAAGCGTGTGTGAGCAAGGAGGCCTACAAACCTGACTCGGTTACACCAGCTCTGTCAGGAGGAATGGGCCAAAATTCACCCAACTTATTGTGGGAGCTTGTGAAGGCTACCCAAAACGTTTGACCCAAGTTAAACAATTTAAAGCAATGCTACCAAATACTAATTGAGTGTATGTAACTTCTGACCCACTGGGAATGTGATAAGAAATAAAAGCCGAAATAAATCATTCTCTCTATATTATTCTGACATTTCACATTCTTAAAATGAAGTGGTGATCCTAACTGACCCAGACAGGGCATTTTTACTGAGTTTAAATGTATTTGGCTAAGGTGTATGTAAACATCCGACTTCAACTGTATGCTGAGCACTTGTTGGCTGCTTTTCCTTCACTCTGCGGTCCAACTCATCCCAAACCACCAAATGTCTAATTGCGCAACTCCCAACAGGCTTGGGAGGCGAAGATCAAGTCATGCATCCTCTTAAAACATGACCCGCAAACTGTGCTCTTACACCCGCGCTTAACCGGAAGACAGCCGCACCAATGTGTCGGGGAAACACTGTTGACTGACGACCGAGGTCAGCCTGCCGGCACCAGGTCTGCCACATGAAGTCACTAAAGCACAATGAGCCAAGTAAAGCCACCCGGCCAAACCCTCCCTAACCCGAATGACGCTGGCCAATTGTGCGGCGCCCTATGGGACTCCCGATCACAGCCGGTTGTGATACCGCCGGGATCGAACCCAGATCTGTAGTGACGCCTCCAGCACTGCGATGCAGTGCCTTAGACTGCTGCACCATCTGGAGGCCCATCTCTTCTAATTTCTAATGGATATTTCCATCTCTGTCCATGAAACCACTTGCATGTAGAATGGTATTTTCGGCAATATCCTTTGTTCTTAACTGACTTGCCTAGTTAAATAAAGGTTAAAAAATATATATATATATATATATATTAATTGATATGGCGTATACCTCCACTACACTACTTTGATACGTATCAGTGGGTATTAAGAAGTGAGTATATGCAATGCCCACTGAAAAATAAGTGGGTTTATGCTGCATTAAATCTTCAACCCCTTGCCACCAGACAGGAGAGGTTCATGCCCTAGCTGTAGATGTGAGAGATTGAAATTGGATGAAAGTGGGATCAATATAAATAAATAAATACAATTCAAGCTATGGACACATATCTCAAGCCAAAATTCCTGTGGGCAAAATTCCATAAACCATATCCCTATTTAGCCACACTTTTCACGTTTCCTAACATGTTAAAATCTGAATTTAAAACACAGCCTTGACAGAGACACTGAAAAAACGATAGAATATTCATGGTCTGAAAATGCTGGTAAGACATTATGTTGAATAAAGTATGAGCAACTTAAATAATAAAGACATWCCTCTCCCCTGTGTTGTCAAAGCAGGATTGTCAGCRACAACAAAGTGTGCCAAACATCCCACTAGGGACATAAGTTATGGCTATATGCTAAAGGTCAAAAGCTAAGGMTATGTCTCAAATGGTACTCTTTTCCCTATATAGTGCACTACATTTGGCCAGWGGCCAATAGGAAGAAAACCAGAAACCAACAGCTCATCAACTTACCTTTTCATTGTATTTGAACTTGACATARAACCAACTGGACTTGATCATCCTGCCTCCTCCGTCTGCTGTCCCTGGATGATTCAGTGTGCCGACGGGAAGGGAACAAGTCAATAAGTATTTTCCAAAAGGAATCACACAGCAACAGCGACACAATAAGTCACACAGCTAGAAAACAGCCAAAGCACCAGCTTCTTCTTTCTCCTGCTTCTGTTCTTTATCCTCTATGCTTCCCCGTCTCTCTCGCTCCCTTTCTCTCTCTCTGGTGTGGTGTGCACGGTATGCAGTGAGTGTGTGTGGTGCAGCAGGCTTGGCAGGCTGACAGGACCTCTCCTCAGATGGACTTCAGCTGTGTTCATCACTAGTAGCAGATGGCAGTAAGAAGGGCGTTCTGTCCTATTCCTGTCCTCGACTCTGACTACACACATTAATGTACCAACCTCCTCCTCTCTGCCCAACCCCTCTCCCCCTCTCTCTCTCTCCCTCCCATCTCTCTCTCTCTCTCTCCCCCCTCTCTCTCCCTCCCCTCAACCTCTTAATCTTCCCTCTTCATTCAACATATTTTTTTCTCTCTCCTTGGCTCACTGTTTTATGCCCTATGTAACAGAGCTCTTTCTTTCTAACCTCATTAAAGCCCTTTCTTGATCTTTCCCTGTAGTTGCTGCACTCTTCATATGAATAAAGTATAGTATCTTTGTGATTTCTCCATAGATCTCTAGCAAGGCATTTTACATTTGTTTCCAAAAAAAAAAAAAGAAGCTGACCCCGTTTAGTCGACTGGTCGATTGTTTGGTCGATAGGCTGTTGGTCGACCAAGATTTCTTTAGTCGAGCAGTCACAATTATTTATAAATTTTTCATGGTGCACAAGACATGTGTCTGATTTGCGCCTGTCTGAGTGGACTAATCCATTATCAAGGATCTCTCTGTACTTTGCACTGTTCATCTGTYCCTCGATCCTGACTAGTCTCCCAGTCCCTGCCGCTGAAAACAGCATGATGGTGCCACCACCATGCTTCACCGTAGGGATGGTGCCACCACCATGCTTCACCGTAGGGATGGTGCAAGGTTTCCTCTAGACGTGACGCTTGTTATTCAGGTCAAGGAGTTCAACCTTGGTTTCATCAGACCAGAAAATCTTGTTTCTTATGGCATGAGTACTCCAAGCGGGCTGACATGTGCGTTTTACTGAATATGTACTGTTGGACGCAGTTGTTCAGTAGTCTGAATTAGGGCTGTCCCCGACAAAAGCAAATCTTGGTCGACCGAGAGTCGTCCTGTTCTCACCGACCAATCGATTGGTCGAAATGTTTAAACTTATTTTTCCATGTATACTGTAGACAGACACACCCTAAGTATTTGAATAAAATCAACTACATACAGTACATTCGGAAAGTATTTAGACCCCTTGACYTTTTCCACATTTTGTTACGTTACAGCCTTATTTTAAAATGTATTATCTACACACAATACCTCATAATGGCAAAGCGAAAACAGGATTTTAGAAATTTTATCAGATGTATTAAACATAAAAAASAGAAATACCATATTTACATAAGTATTCAGACCCTTTGCTATGAGACTCGAAATTGAACTCAGGTTTACATTGATCATCCTTGAGATGTTTCTACAACTTGGACTCTACCTGTGGTAAACTCAATTGATTGGACATGATTTGTGAAGGCACACACCTTTCTATATAAGGACCCACAGTTGACAGTGCATGTCAGGTCAAAAACCAAGCCATGAGGTCGAAAGAATTGTCTGTAGAGCTCCGAGACAGGATTTTGTTGAGGCACAGATCTGGGGAAGGGTACCAAAGAATTTCTGCAGCATTGAAGATCCTCAAGAACACAGTGGCCTTCATCATTCTTGAATTGAAGAAGTTTGGAACCACCAAATCTCTTCCTAATGCTGCCGGCCGGCCAAACCGAGCAATTGGGAGAGAAGGACCTTGGTCAGGGAGGTGACCAAGAATCCGATGGTCACTCTGACAGAGCTCCAGAGGTCTTCTGAACCTTTCAGAAGGACAACCATCTCTGCAGTACCCCACCAATCAGGCCTTTATGGTAGAGTGGCCAGACAGAAGCCACTCCTCAGTCAAAGGCTGTCATGGACATATCAGATCAGATTAAGCTAAACTTTGATCCTCCAGACTCGTACTTATAATTTAAACTTTCAAAAAGTCAAAAGGAAAAGTCATTATTGCTCTACTGTCCACTATGCCATCTTCAAACACCATACAAGCATTGAGGGAATGGGTTATGACGAGCCAGCCCCACTAGTCTTCTCTATACTGTAGTGGAAGAGAACAAGAAGTCTAAAAATGGCCACATACACATAGCTCAGATGGGGTCAGCGGGCCACCCTGGTTGTGTTTACATTCTGTCAATCTCCTTAGTAGCACATCAGGTCAGGATCACACACACACACACTGCTGCTTGTGTATAGAATTATGTCATCTGGGACAGTGGTGTGAAATATCTGCCAGAGCTATAATAGGGTCCTTTATCCCAGAGGAATTATCCACATTTTGCAACCCAACATGAAACAGCAACAACTCTGTTGAAAAGCAATCCATCCATCGCTACACAGAAACAGCTTATGTTGCTACAAACATGATGAATGAATCATAACCAAAATGAGTTACTATCCACGGAGAACCAGAGAGGCATTATTTGGGACAAGATAGAATGCATTGCAGTGAAAGACAGTACATGGTATATTATTGTAAAGCAGTTTCAAGTTCTCAGKTATAAAAGCCAAATATAAATTGCAATGTTGTAAAGAAAAGCCTAACAATGTGTTATATGTTACAGCAATAAGCACACTCAGACCCAAMATGTGGGTTCATTTGGGGCAATACCCTCACCAGGCTCCAACGTTTAAAGACAAATTCATCTTCAAGAGACTCATTTTCTCTCCAGACTGCAAAAACAAACAAACGAAGCGTAAACACATGTGAACCATACACACGGKTTGGGTTCCATTTCAAGGCCTACGCAGCGAATTCTTGTCAGGTGGGCTTATGTCATCACTGGGGATGTTATAAACACAGTAAAACACAATCTGCACATTTATACAGGGGGAGGGGTGTGAGTATAACCCCAGGACCCCCTCAGGCTGTGCTGTATTGGCTCCTCATCCAGACCTCGTGTCGTGCACAGGGAGTCCACGGTGCCTGTAATGCTTAGTGACAGTCTGCCTGCCTCCCTGCCCGCTCCCTTCCCACATACACACGCTTGGCTATATGCCCAGCGGCCAGCACTGTGCCTGAATCACCACAGAACARCAAAACCCACAGCACCCCAATCCATCCACAGCCTGGTGTGCATTAGCAAGAGACTAGAGCATGATGCACAACAACAACAGAGAGAGAGAGAAAACACAGAGCGTGGACCATGCTGTTAGTCTGCGTTAGTGTGTAGAATAGTTTTACTCTGTTAGTGCGTGTGAGGGTAATGAGCATTTGCTGTAGATATCAAAAGGTTATCTACTGCCGCTTTGGGATTTTATCTTACCAATTAAACACATCATGAAATAAGATCATTAAAATTGAATTTAGTAGAGTAGAATCATGTGAGAAAGAACAGAACATTGTTTAATGCATGGCTCAGTACACCGGGCACTACAGTACACTGCTGCCTGATGGGGTATGAGAAGAGGACAATCTAAACCCTGGCAAAATCATGCCATTCAATGCTATGAGAAGTATGTTTTCTTTCTCATCTGTTCCCTGTTAAATGCCTTCATCCCAGAGGAACCAAGGAGAGGAGCGGCTTAGAAGGCTGAGAGAGAAGGCCCCAAGCTGCCTGCCTAACTATACAGATGCTTCCCAGCTGGAGGCACACAATGTCCTGCAGTGGGAGAGAGAAAGAGAGCACAATCTCCTGGAGAGTGTGTGTGGTGTGTGGTGTGTGTGTGTGTGTGTGTGTATGCCTCCCCAGTCCCCACACACTCAGCCAGCGCCTTGGGCGTGCTAACAGGATTATACAGGGGGGGGGGGGGGGGGGTGAGCGTCGCTCTCCTCTCCTTTCTCAGCTACATCAGCCCAGATGTTCCAGAGTCCTCCACTACAAAGCCTGAGCCCCGGCTCCAATTTTCCGCTAAACCTGCTGCCTGCCGTGGAAGACGACGAAGAAGAAAAAAGCCTCTCCTCCAACCCAAAGCCCCTCATGCACAAACTTCCCCTTCACTTCCCTAAATGCTTTTAGTGGTTCCTTTAATCTTTTAAGCTCTCTGGGGGCTAATGTAGCGGTACTCTATCGAAAGTAACATATCCTCTTACATAATCAAGCCGGGGGAAAAAGAGAAGGGGAGAGAGAAAAAGACAGAGGAAGAAGGGATTTCTTCAAACGCACAACACTACAACACACATTTGCTACATTTCCGATTCCTTCCTCTGCGGCCGCCCAGGGCTGTTACCTGGCTTGTCGATGGTTAGTGGCGATACACAGAGATATTCATTAAGAATCATTGTGAGAGTGCAGAGCTTAAGCGTGCATGTTAAGCAGAGCGTGCATGTTAAGCAGGTCCAGACCCAACTCTCTCCGACGGAGCTATTTAATGTAGCTGCACGCACCGGGAGGAAGTGGCCTGCTATGGTACGGCAGGGCACGGGATGAGGTTATGTTGTTTCCTCTCTTCCAATTCTTTCCTTCCCCTCCCCAGGCTCTCACTTGGCTCACTGCACAAAGGGCTCTTCCTGCTACTACTGATATTAGCGTACTGCAGCCCCTCTCTGATGGCTAGATAACAGGGAGAGACAAGGGACTGAGCCAGAGACAGGGCCCACTCAGAAAATCTAGTTATACCCCTGTCCTCTCTTCTAACGTAGAGGATTAGGACATGAGTCTGCTCTGGCAAAGACCACTTGCTGTAAGCACTGGCATTAAGCTTCTTGAGGTTTCCTCTTCTGGGTAAAGCCCACTGAGGCTGTAGAGAGAGAGCATTACTAACATGGTGGTGGACTATCCCTAAACAGGAAAGGACAACAAAACACAAATCACTAGCAGACTGGCTCTGACTAGATCAGCAGAAAGAATCCGCAGTATCCATAGTGGTTGTGCATCTTCAYCATAGAATCAGCGCACCCCTGTCTGCCATGATGTCCCCATCTGCTTCAACCTGAGTGCTTGGCCCTGTGCTCCAGTCCATGCTGCTCTGTGCCGTGTCCTGCTGTGCCACCCTGGCTTGCATGATGATAGTGACCTGTCCTGACTCCGGTCAGAGAGGCAGCAGTGCAGTGAGCCATGGCGTGAGGCTGTCTGCCCTCCTGCCAGAGAGCAGTTGGTACCAGCTCTGGTAATGGTACTGCTTCCCCTGCCTCCCAGTCTCACATTTGACTGAGCGAGCGGATGTCGTGACTGAAAGAAAGTGTTACACAATCGACAATCTCTGTAACTGCTCTAACGATGCCAGGGTCTGTGTGTGTGTGTGTGTGTGTGTGTGTGTGTGTGTGTGTGTGTTTGGGCAGATAGCACACTCAAATGTGTGCTCTAAGGTGGGAGCGGAGGGCAAATAGACTGTAAGTGATGTGAGCTTGGCTCAGTCTCTGGGAAAATGTATCCTATTCATGTTTAGTTGAGTGGGCAAGACACTCTTGGCCCTCTGGAGCTGTGAAAATGTCACGCTCTGCTCCCCTTCTCAGTTCTCACACAACCAACCACTGCTAAGGAACAGCCCCTAGAGCTCTGAGATCTACATTCACTTAAATCAAACCTAGCTTCATTAGCATATCATATTATAATGATGATTATTAATCACAAAATAACACCACTACATTGAAACATTCAGGAGATAAAGGTGCTCAAAGTTGACACATTTTGCATGCCCCACCATACCATGAGATATCCATGTCCTCATCACTGGACAATATAAACGGTTAAGTTTGATATCCTTTAAAAGCTCACAAACAGGGTTGTCAAAATATTGTATTAGTTCTTTAAGAAAATATACAATTTAACCTTTAACGTAAATGATCTAAAAACAAAAGTCAAATTTCTTTCATATTCGCATAACGTTGTAGCTTAGACCCTATTACACATCATCTGAGGTGTTTGTGTTGTGCCCGTCATCGATTGAACATGCTCTTGAATATAGGGTGGGTGTCATTTAAATTATAGAAATATAATTCATAGAATGAACTACCACAAAGACGACTGCCAGTCCACCCACTGCTGAATATGAACTTAAATGGCCATCCCTATTCTATTATCTACCATTTCTTATGGGGGATTGACAGTATAATTTAAAACAACAGATTTTCCCATTCAAGTCGACATTCTTGAATTTGTGGCACTCCAACCATATTTTATGGTACCAATTGAAAGTTAAAATGTACATTTTATTCCCACAATTTTTTTTGTATATTTATCAGCATGACACCCACCCTGTATTAAAGAGCATGTTGTGTCTCACATGCTGGCGGGCACATTTGCGAATATGATTTTTATATTTATTTTATGTGTTTTTAGGTAACTGACGTCAAAGGTTAAAAAATTACAATTTCTATTTTTCTCCAGAAATGAACAAATAGTTTGACAACCCTGTTTGTAAGCTTTTAAACRATATCAATCTCAACCGTATATTTTCCAGTGATGAAGACAGATGTCCCATGGTATGGTGGGGTATAAATAAATAAATAATACATAAATAAACTAAACATGGTGGGGTAGGCAAAAAGGGTCAACTTTGAGCACCTTTATCTCTTGGCATTCAGGTCCAAAGTAACTTTCTGAGCACTTATACAATGGGCAAATATACAGTAAATTCGAATATTATTCAGGCCACTTGACTTTTTCCACATTCTCTTAAGTTACAGCCTTATTCTAAAATGTTTCCCCCAAAAATTTCCCCTCGTCAATCTACACACAATACCCCATAATCATGAAGCAAAAAACAAGTTTTTTAATTTTTTGCAAATGTATTCAAAACAAAAAACAGAAATACCTTATTTACGTAAGTATTCCGAAATTGAGTTCAGGTGTATCCTGTTTCTATTGATCATTCTTGAGATGTTTCTACAACTTGATTGGAGTCCACCTGTGGTAAATCCAATTGATTGGACATGATTTGGAAAGGCACACACCTGTCTATATAAGGTCTCACAGTAGACAGTGCATGTCAGAGAAAAAAACAAGCCATGAGGTCGAAGAGCTCCGATACAGGATTGTGTCAAGGCACAAAACATTTCTCCAGCGTTGAAGGTCCCCAGGAGCACAGCAGCCGCCATCATTCTTAAATGAAAGACGTTTGTAACCACCAAGGCTCTTCCTAGAGCTGGCCACCCGGCCGAACTGAGCAATCAGGGGAGAATACAGAGAGATCCTTGATGAAAACCTGCTCCAGAGCCCTCAGTACCTCATACTGGGGCAAAAGTCCACATTCCAACAGGACAACTAGGCACACAGCCAAGACAACGCAGCAGTGGCTTGGGTACAAGTCTCTGAATGTCCTTGAGTGGCCCAGCCAGAGCCCGGACATGAACCCGATCTAACATCTCTGGAGAGACCTGAAAATAGCTGTGCAGCGACGCTCCCCATCCAACCTGACAGAGCGTGAGAGGATCTGCAGAGAAGAATGGGAGAAACTCCCCAAATACATGTGTGCCAAGCTTGTAGCATCATACCCAACAAGACTCAAGGCTTTAATCGCTGCCAAAGGTGCTTCAACAAAGTACTGAGTAAAGGGTCTGAATACTTATGTAATTGTGATATTTCCGKKKTTTTTCTTCAATAAACTTGCAAAWATTCTACAAACAGTTTTTGCTTTGTCATTCTAGGGTATTGTGTGTAGATTGATGAGGGGAAAAAACTATTTAATCAATTTTAGAATAAGGCTGTAACGTAACAAAATGTGGAAAAAGTCAAGGGGTCTGAACACTTTCCGAATGCACTGTATATGGAGGGTTTTGTTCAAATCAAAAGGGCTACTGTCAAAAAGGGATTGAATTTAAATGGATTTACCCTACTGTCTTACTATCAGTATCCTTTCCTTACACTTCCTTTACATGTAAAAAAAAAACAAGGCAACAGTTAACACGTTTCCCCCACGAATGATGCAGCTCCCTCCTTGGCCCAATTAGTGATAACAATTCAACCTCAAATGGGACAGGAGATTTTCTTGTTCAATGTTTGGAATTTCAGTTGATTACTATAGCGCCCCCCTTGGGCCTATCAATTTTGTAAATGCTGGATCTCCATGGCAAGACGCATCATTCATTCAAGTTTCTTCAAATTCGGGCCAGTGGTGTCTGAGATATTGCGTGGGTTAGCTAGACTAATTTCCTTGAGCATGTGCGCCAAATTTCAGCACTCTGAGTCAAAAGGATYAAGAGATATAAACATGTGCTTGTTATAGTGGCACCGTGTGGACAATATGAATGTTCTTGCATATGTTGAGTCTTGACAGTGTTTGCAAGATGTGTACCAAATTGTGTTTCAATACGAATATCCTTGATTGATTTATATGCATTTATGTGCCATACAACGCCCACATGAATTTTTATTGGTCAATAAGCCATGTGGTCTTAGGTACTAGTCTTGAAAATATTGCATTGATAGACCTTTGTCCATAGATGACACATATCAAGTCTTGTGCAGATCGGTCATTAGGTGCCAGAAGAGTAGCGTTGTAAGTGTTTTTCACAAAATTCTAAATGGTGGAAAATTCATCATGGTGGACCTTACAGGTCCCTGAGGCAAATCTGTTACTTGTGAGTAGCGGGACTTATGTACCGAATTTCATGACTTTAGGTAAAAAGGGGTGAGGGGCATGACATTTCAAAGTTAACATTTTCAATCTCTTGTTATAACGCCACCATCTGGCCGATCAGTGTAATCTCTATGGATCTCTATGGCAAGCCGCATCATTCACCCAAGTTTCGTAAAAATCGGGCCAGTGCTGTCTGAGATATCGCATGTGACTAATGTACAAACGAACATACGRACGAATGGAGACAGATACACAGTCCCCTCTCCGATTTCATCGTGGGGGACAAAAACACACACACTGGAATGGGGCCAAGGGGAAAGTCACATGTGGTTTTACTGTAAGAGWCCTGGAGCGAGACTGAGGTACTGAAGGCAGTACCACACCCTGAGTCTGACTCTGAGCTCCATCACAGACAGACAACCAGCCAGGAAGGAGGCAAGGGAGCAGAAGCAGCAGTGACAGGCCCCTCATTTGGAACTCATTCCTTAAAGTCAGCAAGAGACTTGGACAGGGAGGAAAAAAATACTTCAGAGAATTAGAGAGAGGCAATGAAAGGGGGGGATAATTCCACGTTCCAATGAGTTTTAGACTCATACAGGGGCCTGTGCCAACCCCCTGATGTTCCAGCTCTCCTTCCCCTAAACGGCTTTGCACGCACTCCTCTCCTCCGCCGCAGAGAGGGGAACTGGGAGGGAGTGGGGAACCGGGAGGGAGYGGGGAACTGGGAGGGAGCGGGGAACGACCGACCCATGGGCCCAGCTGCCGCCTCCCTCCACCGCTGCCTTGGCGAGCAGGGGGATCAGATGAAAGCAGGGAAGAGAGATAAATGTGCTGTAATTGCTCATAGGCAAGAGGGAAGAGAGTGGGGGGTGGCAATGGCGTGGAGAGACAGGAAGGGATAGCTGGAGCAGAGCGAGGTTGGAGAGGAGAGGAGGCCTATTGGAAGAGCGGGTCAGGAGCCTGTCTGAGTGTGCACTGAAGACCTGGACCATGCAGCACACAAATCATTACCAGCAGAGAGAAGGCGAGAGCGGGGGAGGCATAGAAGAAGCAAGAAAAAAAAATAAAAAGAGAGAGAGAGAGAGAGAGAAGAGAGAGAGAGAAGAGAGAGAGAGAGAGGAGAGAGGAGAGAGGAGAGAGGAGAGAGAGAGAGAGAGAGAAGAGAGAGAGAGAGAGAGAGGAGAGAGAAGATAGACATAAAACAAAGATAGATAAAACATAGAGACCCGGAAACCTGAAGTCTACGCTTCACTATGGCGAATCACTAAAACAATACAGAAATACACTACGGAAAAGAAGGAACAGCACGTCAGAAATCAGCTCAATGTAATTGAAGATCCATAGACTCTAACCAATTCTGGGAAAATTGGAAAACACTAAACAAACACAACACGAAGAATTATCTATCCAAAATGGAGATGTATGGGTAAACACTTCTCCAATCTTTTTGGCTCTATACAAAGAATAAAGAACAAAAACATATACATATCAAATACAATCCTAGAATCAACATTAAAGACTCATCCAAAATGGAGATGTATGGGTAAACCACCTCCTCCAATCTTTTTGGCTCTATAACAAAGATAAAGAACAAAAACATATACATGAACAAATACAATCAGAACAACTATTAAAGACTAACCAGAACCATTGGATCTCTCCAATTACTGAATGAGTTACAGGACAAAATAAAACCCTCAACCCAAAAAGGCCTGTGGTGTTGATGTATCCTTAATGAAATGATCAAATATCAGAACAACAAATATCACAATTGGTATACTAAAACTCTTTAACATCGTCCTTAGCTCTGGCATTTCCCCAATATTTGGAACCAAGGACTGATCACCCCAATCCACAAAAATGGAGACAAATTTGACCCCAATAACTACCGGTGGAATATGCGTCAACAGTAACCGGGGAAAATACTCTGCATTATCATTAACAGCAGACTCGTACATTTCCTCAATGAAACAATGTACTGAGCAAATGTCAACATTGGTTTTTATACCAAATTACCGTACAACAGACCATGTTTCACCCTACACCCTAATGACATCCAAACAAACAAAACAAAGGCAAAGTCTCTCATGCTTGTTGATTTCAAAAAAGCCTTCGACTCAATTTGGCATGAGGGTCTGCTATACAATTGATGGAAAGTGGTGTGGGGTAAAACATACGACATTATAAATCCATGTACACAAACAACAAGTGTGCGGTTAAAATTGGCAAAAAACACACACATTTCTCACACGGGGTCGTGGGGTGAGACAGGGATGCAGCTTAAGCCCCACCCTCTTCAACATATATATCAAACGAATTGGGCGCGGCACTTAGAACAGTCTGCAGCACCCGGTCTCACCCTACAGAATCCGAAGTCCAATGTCTACTGTTTGCTGATGATCTGGTGCTTCTGTCACAACCAAGGAGGGCCTACACAGCACCTAGATCTTCTGCAACAGATTCTGTCAGACCTGGCCTGCCGTAAATCTCAGTAAGACCAAAATAATGGTGTTCCAAAAAAAGGTCCATCACCAGGACACAAATTCCATCTAGACACCGTTGCCCTAGAGCACACAAAAAACTATACATTACTCCCCTAAACATCAGCACCACAGGTAACTTCCACAAAGCTGTGAAAGTCTGAGAGACAAGGCAGAGGGCCTTCTATGCCATCAAAAGAACATAAATTCAACAATCCAATTAGGATCTGGCTAAAAATACTTGAATCAGTCATAAGCCCATTGCCCTTTATGGTTGTGGTCTGGGGTCCCGCTACAACCAAGATTCACAAAATGGGAACAAACACAACCTCGCAAATGTGGCGTGTTGAGAGGCCACCTCATGGCTGGGTTGTTAAGAAATTTACGCTTCCTTTCTTCTGGATTTATAATTAGCTGCATGGGGTCAGAATCGGCTCTCTATTCTGTCTTGCATGCCATTTATTGGTGTTCAATGCTGCAATTACGTCTTGTACACCGGAGGAATCATCTTTTGCAAATTCCTGGCATGCTAGCAAACGTCTCAAAGTGTTGTTATGTCCCCACACTTCAAATAACTGCAATGCAGAGCAGAAGAAAATCTCTAGGTGTGAGCGCCACCCACGAACCCTCTGAGAACTATAAAGGAGGCATGGCCCCTCTATGACTGAGAATTAACAAGTATTATAGACCCCAAACTCTCACAAGATGGTAATGTTGAAAAAATTGTAATGGCCTGTCTCACATTTGAATGGCATATTCTGAAAGCGCCCTATACCAATCTCGCCCTGCGTCACTACACAAGATGTTCACAACAGCGAGCAATTGTTGCGACACGCTTACCCATAATACCACCGGTTGTCGATGCTTATAGGGCCAGCAGAATAGATGCCTCATTACCAGTTCCTTTTTTACTATGAGAGTGACTCGTAAGGAAAGGCACCCGGTGTCCAGATGTGGAGATTTAGTGGTACCTAGTAGGACTGGACTTTCTCCTCTCTAGAACAGCCATTCACTAATTGCTGGTTGGTCTCTTAATCAGAGGGAGCCTTATCCCTGTTCGACTCCAGGAAAAACACAAACACACCCGGTCACTGAGACAAGAGATCCCCTGCCTAGGCAAGAAGATCATAGGAGCCCCTTGCTGTACGGCAACTTCTACTGGGTACCCAAAGAACTCGCACCAGAATAATCTAGCAAAACTAGTAGACCATGGAACTATAGAGGACAATCCCCTAAAGAAGGGATGTGAAAACAATGGTTGTGCAGACGCTTTCTAGTGCCCCGCGCCATCGTGATCATATAGTGGACTGACAGAAAGCGGTAGGGGCTTAAGTTGCGTAAAGCATAATCCTCACTACAGAAAAAAAACATCGAAGCCACCACGACCCTGTGACTAAAAATGCATTGTGTGTTTTGCCATTAATTCTGGGCACCACCTTGAATGTTTGTCGGATACGAGATGGCGATTTACACAAGATTAAGGCGTATGTGTTTACACAGACCACAACCATACGCCTGACCATCTTCGCCGAGAGATTTGTATACGCAACTCTCATGCCAATTGATCGAAGGCGGGAAAATCAACAACCGAAGACATGAGATACATACTTTAGGGCACATCATTTAGTGTCTTGTGATGTTTTAAGTGAGTCATTAGGGGTTGTGGGTAAGGTTAGCCAATACATGAGTCCTTGCATGGTATCGGAATTAGGGTCATAGAGCATCTTGCGACTATTGTGCTCCAAACATTGTTTTTGCGATATGAGGAAAAGTAGAGGTGCTCGTAACCGATAAGCACCGAGAAGGTTCCACAGGTGATCACTAGTGTGGACGCATATCCACGGTAGTTATTGGGGAAGTCAAGTTACTCCCGACTTTTGAGTGCAGATTGGGGTGATCACGTCATTGGTTCCCAGAATATTTGGGGAAGGACTGACAACACGACTAATGGCACGATGCTTAAAGAGTTTTAGGCTATACAAAGATCCAAGGAGGGAAGTGTGGATCTGACAATATTCTGATCGCATATTCATTGTACAACGTGTTACCCACTCAAACCCACTAGAGCCTCCTTTCTGTGGTGGAGGGTGTTTTTCTAATTTTGCCCTAGATATACGATCAAAGTGTCATTGGGGAGAATACAAGGGATTCTAGTCTGGTCTTTTAATAAGTTATTGCTAGACATTATGGTATTTGAATCATTGTATATAGTCTCTATTTAGTTAATGATCTCTTGTTATCAACACGACGCGAGAAGACGATATGGAAGAAGGTTATAACCTCATACTCTCCAAATTTCTGGACAATACGAGGACTTAATATGTTGACTTCTATCAGATAATACTGAGAATCATCGCACATATAGTTTTGTTTCCTTTATTGACTAAACTCCCCATATCTAAAACTTCTGGTGAGAGCCAATAAGAGAACTTGGTATGAAAAGTCGGCGTTACACTACGATTAACGATCTCCATGTTCTGGAATCAGACATTCCCTTCGATGTCTGTTGTATGTTTAGTGATCTATCCCAATTTTCCCGAGAGAGTTTCGAGTTAGAAGTCCTATGGAAACTTCAAGTTACATTGAGCTTGTATTTCCTGGACTGTGGCTGTGACCTCTTTTCGAGTGTATTTCCTGTATTGTTTTTTGAGTGATCCCCATACGTGAGAAGGAAACGTAGAACTCAGTGTTGCTGCCGGGAACCAGCTATTGTTATCATTATATAATGTTTTGATGTTCTATCAACAAAACCATCCCACTCTCTCGCGTTTCTCTACCATCCTACCTTACATCCATCTCCCTCATATTTCTACCTGCTTGTTCAATTCTTTCTTAACTTTCTGCTCCTCTATTCGTGTCTTCCTTAATCTCTACACCTATCCTCTGGTACTAACTCTGCTTACAACTACTCGGTCTATAATCATAATATCATCACCTCATGCAACATTTCGTATATTCTTTATTCTGTTTTGAAAACTTCTCTGTCATGTTTAATTGCTTTACTGCTTAAGTTTTGTATTTCGTCTTTGACTTTCCATTTTATCTTTTTGTATCATATTCTATGCTCCCTACCTCACTTGCGCTCTTTCCTGCCGCAAAAACTGCTGTTAACACACATTTTGTTGTAATCGCCATGCTTGCCTAATAGCTGGAGACATGGGCCCAGGTTCTTGCAGTGCCAATAACTCAGATGAGACTACCAGTATCTGCGTCATATTCAGAGAAGCATGCTCACCTGCGAGTCGCAGAGCATCGCACGAGCAGAGAAGAGAAGAGGAGAGAGAGAGAGAGAGAGAGAGAGAGAGAGAGAGAGAGAGAGAGAGAGAGAGGGGAAAAGACCGCAATAAAGATGGAAACAGAGAGTGATCATAGTCTGCCACATTCCAGACCTTGTACAGCTGACATGATGACACATGTGGAGCACCTGTAGTAAGGAGGAGCTAGAGCAGCATAACCCTATAGCATGTAACAAATAAGACATACTTCCACACACCAAGCAGAGCAGACATTTTCCAGCATGAACCAAGTCCTAAAGTTATCGGGAGAAGCTAACTCAAGCCACATGTGTGTTGGAGTCTGGCCTGTTAGCCCAGCTCTGACTCGCTGAGATATAGCGAGAACTGAGTTAATCTACAGACTGGTTAGTACAGACGTAGTACCGCTCAAATGATAGGAGGCTGTATTCCTCTGTCTGTGTGTGTGTGTGTGTGTGTGTGTGTGTGTGTGTGTTGTGTGTGTGTGTGTGTGTGTGTGTGTGTGTGTGTGTGTGTGTGGTGTGTGTGTGTGTGTGTGTGTGTGTGTGTGTGTGTGTGTGGTGTGTGTGTACGTGGGAGTTCCTGCTTGCACGATGGTTTGTGTGTGTGTGTGTGCATGCGTGTAGTATGTGCGTGCGTGCATGTGTGTGTCTTGGACGAACACATAAATATCTCCAGGGATTAAGCCAGTCTGTGCGCAAATCTATCTAAGCCAAGGACAAATATATACAAAATAATCAGAATTGGAGCCTTGAATTTTCAAGTCCAAATAAGTTGCATGACAAAGCAAAGCCCAGTAGACAGACAGACAGACAACTTTAAAGCCCACTGACCCACTGCACACTACACCTCTCATTTCACCACCCGGCAAACAGAACAATTTCTTTTTTTTTTCCCACGAGTTGACACATGTATGTGTATGAGCGTTAAACAGCTTATTTTTGATCATACCTTAACGAGAACCCCTAGGTCATCTTTGCGGACCCGGGTCCCCGGACCACAAGTTGGGAGCTCCTGTTCTGACCCACTCTCCAGACATAATAAATAAATCAGCTTAACCAGATCAAACAACCTCAGTGTAATAAAACATGATTCAGGCACAGAGAGGACACATATCCATTCTGCTGGCCATTACTACAACACACACGGGGCCCTTAGTGTGGGCAGCAAACATCAAAACCCTCAAACCTCATGTATAAAATTAGTCTGCACCATATACCAGGCTCCTTAGCAACTGCCATACATTACAGCCGATTGGTGGAGGCCGAGACATCTCCTAGTTATGGTTGCCGAGCGCTATTGATCCAGAACCCGTGAACTACATGTTTAGCATTGACAGGATGAATGTATCAGGAGGAGGGGATGGAAGGAGCGGCAGGCCGCAGGCTGTGTGGAGGAGAGGAGAGAAGGAGAATGAAAAAAGAGCAAGTGCTGTATGCCCTCTAACTGCTTCTGATGCTCCCAGATCACACACACACAACCGCACACAAATACACACGTGGATACATGCATATGTACGACGCACGCACACACGCACTACACACACACACACCACACACACACACACACACACACACACACACCCACACACACACACACACACACCACACACACACACACACACACACACACACACACACACACACACACACACACACACACACACACACACACACACACACACCACACACACACACACACACACACACACACACACACACAACTCCCCGCTGCTCAGCTTGTGTTTTACAACATGTTTCCAACAGACTTTCAGTATCTGCAATGTATGGCTAGAGGGGATACCTGGTCTCTGAGGAGAAGTAGAAAAGCATCAGAGCTGCATTCTCAACCTGCCCTAAACGGGTCACACAGGGGGAGAGAAGAGAGACTTGAGGCGCTTCCATCAAGGCCTGCCTGGGCTAAATATACCAGTTTGATGCCAAATTAGTTAAAAGGCAAGTTAAAAGGCATCGATGATTCAATTTAAAACCAGAATATTATGGCTGTCTTGTTGAACCATGAGCCTTCGACCTCTCTCTGTTCAAAATAAATACAGTCAGAAGAATACATTTACAATACTAATGATGTCTTATATAACCTCTTATGTTGGGAAGCCAAAGTATGATCCACTATCTGCTGATGTAAAAGGGCTTCATACATACATTTTCAGATATTATACGTTTCTAATTTTGTCAGAAATCGTTTTCATTGCAAGTTAAAGCATACTGTTAGCTAATGGTAGCTGGCTGGCTCCGCTAGCTAACGTTATGTGTATGATCTGTGCAGTAATATTGGTTGTATATCAGAAATTCATTTGCATTGCTATTAAAGCCTAATGTTAGCTAGCTATCTAACATTGAACCTAAACACAGCAAAAAAAGAAACGTCCCATTTTCAGGACCCGTCTTTCAAAGAGAATTCGTAAAAATCAAAATAACTTCACAGATCTTCATTGTAAAGGTTTAAACACTGTTTCCCATGCTTGTTCAATGAACCATAAACAATTAATGAACATGCACCTGTGGAACGGTCGTTAAGACACAACTGCTGGAACAGATGGTAGGCAATTAAGGTCACAGTTATGAAAACTTAGGACACTAAGAGAGCCTTTCTACTGACTCAGAAAAACACCAAAAGAAAGATGCCCAGGGTCCCTGCTCATCTGCGTGAACGTGCCTTAGGCATGCTGCAAGGAGGCATGAGGACTGCAGATGTGGCCAGGGCAATAAATTGCAATGTCCATACTGTGAGACGCCTAAGAACACTATAGGGAGAACAGGACAGACAGCTGATCGTCCTCGCAGTGGCAGACCATGTGTAAACACCTGCATAGGATGTGTACATCCGAACATCACACTTGCGGGACAGGACAGGATGGCAACAACAACTGCCCGAGTTACACCAGGAACACACAATCCCTCCATCAGTGCTGTCCGCAATAGGCTGAGAGAGGCTGGACAGTGCTTGTAAGGCGGTTGTAAGGCAGGTCCTCACCAGATTATCACCACCAACACGTGCCTATGGCCACAAACCCACCATCGCTGGACCAGACAGAACTGGCAAAAATTGCTCTTCACTGACGAGTCGCGGTTTTGTCTCAACAGGGGTGATTTTCGGATTCACGTTTCGTCGAAGGTTATGAGCGTTACACTGAGGCCTGTACTCTGGAGCAGGATCGAATTTGGAGGTGGAGGGTCCGTCATGGTCTGGGGCGGTGTGTCACAGCATCATCGGCTGAACTTGTTGTCATTGCAGGCAATCTCAACACTGTGCGTTACAGGGAAGACATCCTCCTCCCTCATGTGGTACCCTTCCTGCAGGCTCATCCTGACATGACCCTCCAGCATGACAATGCCCACAGCCATACTGCTCGTTCTGTGTGTGATTTCCTGCGACAGGAAGAATGTCAGTGTTCTGCCATGGCCAGCGAAGAGCCCGGATCTCAATCCCATTGAGCAGGTCTGGGACCTGTTGGATCGGAGGGTGAGGGCGAGGGCCATTCCCCCCAGAAATGTCCGGGAACTTGCAGTTGCCTTGGTGGAAGAGTGGCGCTCAACATTCACCAGCAAAGGAACTGGCAAATCTGGTGCAGTCCATGAGGAGGAGATGTACTGCAGTACTTAATGCAGCTGGTGGCCACACCAGATACTGACTGTTACTTTTGATTTTGACACCCCCTTTGTTCAGGGACACATTATTCCATTTCTGTTAGTCACATGTCTGTGGAACTTGTTCAGTTTGTGTCTCAGTTGTTGAATCTTATGTTCATACAAATATTTACACGTTAATKTTGCTGAAAATAAACGCAGTTGAGTTTATTTGGTTAGCTTTAGCTACCTGCTGATTCATGCATGGTAGTATTACCGCGTTCAAACAGGAACCATTTCACTGTACCGTTTACACCTTCTGTATCCTGTCCATTTGACAAATAAACATTGATTTTCATTTGATATAGTGTGTGTTTAGCAGAGACAGTAATGTGAAGAACAACACGACCTGCAAAGTCAGATTAGGATATAGGCCAAGGACTAGATAGTGTATTTTTACTACTACCTTTTGCTACTACACTGAACAAAAATATAAATGCAACATGCAACAATTTCAGTTCATATGAGGAAAACAGTCAATTGAAATAAATTCATTAGGCCCTAAACTGTGGATTTCACATGACTGAGAATACAGCTATGCATCTGTTAGTAACAGAGTAGGGGCGTGTATCAGAAAACCTGTCAGTATCTGGTGTGACCACCATTTGCCTCATGCAGCGAGACATCTCCCTTGCATAGAGTTAATCAGTCTGTTGATTGTGGCTTGTGGAATGTTGTCCCACTCCTCTTCAATGGCTGTGCAAAGTTGCTGATTATTGGCTGCCGTACACGTCGATCCAAAGCATCCCAAACATGCTCAATGGGTGACATGTCTGGTGAGTATGGCCATGGAAGAACTGAGACATTTTCAGCTTCCAGGAATTGTGTACAGATACTTGCGACATGGGCCATGCATTATCATGCTGAAACATAAGGTGATGGCGGTGGATGAATGGCAAGACAGTGGGCCTCAGGATCTCGTCACAGTATCTCTGTGCAGTCAAATTGCCATTGATAAAAATGCAATTGTGTTCGTTGTCCGTAGCTTATTCCTGCGCATACCATAACTCCATGCGGTACCATGCGGCACTCTGTTCACAACGTTGATATCAGCAAACTGCTCGCCCACACAACGCCATCTGCCCGGTACAGTTGAAACCTGGATTCATCTGTGAAGAGCACACTTTTCCAGCGTGCCAATGGCCATCAAAAGTGACCATTTGCCCACTGAAGTCGGTTACGACGCCAAACTGCAGTCATGTCAAGATCCTGGTGAAGACGACAAGATGAGCTTCCCTGAGATGGTTTCTGACAGCTTGTGCAGAAATTCTTTGGTTGTGCAAACCTACAGTTTCATCAGCTGTCCGGGTGGCTGGTCTCAGACGATCTTGCAGGTGAAGAAGACGGATGTGGAGGTCCTGGGCTGGCATGGTTACACGTGGTCTGCGGTTGTGAGGCCAGTTGGACGTACTGCCAAATTCTCTAAAACAACGTCAGACATGGCTTATGGTAGAGAAATTAACATTAAATTATATTTTATTTCAGCTCATGAAACTTGGGACCATCACTTTACATGTTGCATTTATATTTTTGTTCAGTGTACTTTCACCACTTCTAGTCTTAAAATCTTTGGTTGTTTACTTCACTGTGAATCCTTAACGAGATGGATGGGGCTAAGGCTTAAGAGGGTGTGAACGATGCTGAATAGGTGTAGACAAAGAAGAGCTCTCCAGTAGTTGTACCAAAACATTCACAGGGAATTTTCTCAAAAGTGGGGTTACAAGTTTATCAACTTTCAAAGTAGAATTAATTTCCCATTGTTCCTCAAGTGCAGTGTATGATATACCATTTTCTAGTCGAAGTCTTCCTACTTCTATCCAATGTAAAAAAAACAACACAATTTCAAATTTTGCTACATAGGACCAAATCCAGGTGGTGGGTTGCATTTTAGCCTTAGCATGATTAGCACCAGGGAGCTGGAAACAGCACCGCATCTGGAGAACAGCACCGCATCTGGGAACAGCACCGCATCTGGGAGCACCAGCAACCGCATCTGGAACCGCAACCCCATCTGGAACAGCACGCATCTGGGAACAGTAACAAGCATCTGAACAGCACCGCATCTGGGAACAGTACAGCATCTGGGAACAGTACAGCATCTGGAAACAGCACCACATCTGGGAACAGCACCGCATCTGGGAACAGCACCGCATCTGGAACAGCACCGCACTCTCGGCAGAAACAGCACCGCATCTGGAAACAGCCACAGCATCTGGGAACAGCACCGCATCTGGAACAGCACCGCATAGCGCAACACGGTACAAGCATCTGGAAACAGCACACGCAGATCTGGGAACAGCACCGCATCTGGGAACAGTACAGCATCCTAGGGAACAGTACAGCATCTGGAACAGCACCCAATCTGGAACAAGCACCGCATCTGGGAACAGCACCGCATCTGGGACACAGCACCGGCATCTGGAAACAGCACCATCTGGAACAGTACAGCAATCTGGGAAACAGCTACAGCATCTGGAAACAGCACCAATCTGGACAGCACCGCATCTGGGAACAGCACGCATTGGAACCAGCACCGCATCTGGGACAGTACAGCTATCTGGGAACAGTACAGGCATCTGGGAACATTACAGCATCTGGGAACAGGCACCCGCCGATCTGGAAACAGCAGCACATCTGGGAACAGTACACGCATCTGGAAACAGTACAGCATCTGGAAACAGTACAGCAATCTGGAACAGTACAGCATCTGGAACATACAGCACCGGCATCTGGAACAGATACAGCATCTGGAACATACACCACTGCCATCTGGAACAGTACAGCATCTGGGAAACAGTCACCGCATCTGGACACAGCCACGCGATCTCTGGGTAACATCTAGGCGCACCGCAATCCGGGAACAGTAAACAGCATCTGGGAAGCATCTACAAGAGCCGGAACAGCACGCGCAGTCTGGAAACGCAGCACCGTCACTCCATTCTCTGGGAACTACGCAACGCATCTGGGATAACAGACAGGGCATCTGGATAACATACAGCATCTGGGAAACAGACAGCACTGAATCGCATCTGGGAACAGCACAGGACACCGCATCCTGGAAACAGTACAAGCACTGGGAACAGAACATCGGACAGCACCGCATCTGGAACAGTACAGCATCTGGGAACGAGTCACGCATGCTAGGGTAAACAGTACACACTCTCGGAACAGCTACAGTCATCTGGAAACAGGTACAGCGATCTGGCGCAACACACGCTTGCAACAGTGCATCTGGGAACAGTTACAGCATTCTGGAAAAAACAGCTACAGCATATGGGAACAGAAGCATTGAAACATACACTCTGGGACAGTACCACAGTAAGCTGGAAGCAGTTACAGGCAAATTGGCTCCTAAATAACACAGCAGCATTACAGAAAGACGAAAGATTGATGGAAGAGGAGGGGAGAGAGAGGCATAGCTTTTTAGATAAGACAGACCATGAAAAATGGAGAGAAGCCATAAAGGGAGTGGCGATGGGAAGAGAAATAAGTGTGTTCCACCACTAGAAGGAACCCCTGTGAAAAGATCCAGTTCCTCCTTGGACGGCAATCAAAATTCCACCTCCACTCCGGCATTCTCTTCAGCTAGCAGCAGAGGGTGCCAAAATTATCACTTAAATCCCACCCAGACCACACTCACATACATTACATTCCACAGAGCTCACATCAATTACTATCTAAAAATAGCAGACATCAGCTCGGTGCTGCTGCTGTACTCTTTCCCTATAGCGTGGAAACGCGACGTGAGTCACTCTCATTCTACCTGTCTGATACTTCGCCGTTGGTGTCTTCCGGGCGTCGTGGCCTGAGACGCAGAAACACACGAGTCTCAGGTAACCTTCTTCTCTGACACCCATGATACGCTCGAACCGACAGTATCGCCGAGCTCGTTCGCCGGTCCTTTCATTCTATTAATAACATATACAACTATCGTTTGCGCGCGGCGCACCGTGCATACACTGCCCTGCAACCCACCGCTAAGTTTGTTCTGTATGGCTCTTTCTAACTTTCGGATCATTCGTACTGACCACCCCAGTGACTATCCCAGCCAGCTGAAAACAAATAATATTTGTTTTGACTTCTGCTACGAAGCTTACTATCTTATTTTGTCACACAAAACTGCAAATTAAGCAACTACCATATTCAGCGAGCGAACCGCAACGCAGACAAAAATGATATGAGACAGCGTTCTCGCTGCATAGCGCTCCACCTTTCACGAAGCATTCCCATTCAATGTGTCACTTTTGACTGCAGGACAGATGACAACACAAAGAGAGACGATACCACAGAGGAGACGAGAGAGAAAGAGAGGAGAGAGAGCAGAGAGAGAGAGACGAGATGAGAGACGCGCAGTCGATGGCACAGGGGAGACTGCACTCACGACTCGCATAGCTCATAGTGCAGCCGAGAGAGACGAGAGAGACACCCGTTTGGAGATGATACACAAGTGGAGGAATGAAGAGTCTCTCGGAGAGATCAAGCTAACAGGTCACAGGGCATAAACTTCTCACCTGACCCCCTGGGACCCGAGTGTGTGGAGGTGAAATGGTCACACAGTCAGTGRAGCACTAAAAAGGCYGTGTTTACACAGGCAGCCCAATTCTGATCTTTTGTCCAATCACTGGCAAAATATCAGTTTGGTCAAAAGACCAATTAGTGCCAAAAAGATCAGAATTGTGCTGCCTGTGTTATCACAGCCTTATACCACTGTGAACTAAGGTACATGCAGAGGGGGGGAAATTGGCTGCAGAATACCTTTGTGCTAAAAGTCTAATTAGATAAGACCCTTTCAGGAGTTTGATTCATGATGATGATTTATTTTTTWAATCAGTTTTCATACATGCGCCGAATACAACCTTACAGTGAAATGCTTACTTACAAGCCCTTAACCAACAATGCAGTTTTAATAAAATAGAGTTAAGRAAATATTTACTGGCACCCCGAGTGGCGCAGCGGTCTAAGGCACTGYRTYGCAGTGCTTGAGGCGTCACTACAGACCCGGGTTCGRTCCCTGGCTGTGTCGCAGCCGGCCGTGACCGGGAGACCCATGAAGCGGCACACAATTGGCCCAGCGTTGTTAGGGTAGGGTTTGGCCAGGATGTCCTTGACCCATTGCGCATTAACGACTCCTTGGTGCGGGCCGGGCGCATGCACACTGACTTCGGTCAACAGTTACACAGTGTTTCCCCCAACACGCTGGTGCTTCCTAGCAGTGTATTAAGAAGCAGTGCGGCTTGGCAGGGTCGTGTTTCGGAGGACACATGGCTCTCGACCTTCGCCTCTCCAGAGTCCGTACGGGAGTTGAAGMGATGGGACAAGACGGGAGTAATAAAAGGGGTAAAAAAGTACAAAATAAAAAACGCTGTTTAATGCTAAGATGTGGTTAATRAACAGCATTCTCACATTGSYGTTCCTTTTCTCCAGGTGGGAAAGGGCAGTGTGGAGTGCGATTGTGTCATCTGTGGATCTATCGKGGCGGTAAGCAAATTGGAGTGGGTCTAGGGTCTCCGGGATGATGGTGTTGAAGTGAGCCATGACCAGCACTTCATGGATACCGACGTGAGTGTTACGGGGTGGTAGTCATTTAGGCAGGTTACCTAAGCATTCTTGGGCACAGGGACTATGGTGGTCTGCTTGAAACATGTAGGTATTACAGAATCGGTCAGGGAGAGGTTGAAAATGTCAGTGTAGACACTTGCCAGTTGGTCCGCGCATGCTCTGAGTACACGTGAATGTTGACCTGTTTAAAGGTCTCGCTCACATCGGCTATGGAGAGCGTGATCATACAGTTGTCCGGACCAGCTGGTGTTCGCATGCATGCTTCAGTGTTGCTTGCCTCGAAGCGAGAATAAAAGGCATTTAGCCCATCCGGTAGGCTCACGCCACTGGGCAGCTCGCGGCTGGGTTTTCCTTTGTAGTCTGTAATAGTTTTCAAGCCCTGCCAGATCTGACGAGCATCAGAGCCAGTGTAGAAGGATTCCATCTTAGTCCTGTATTGACGCTTTGCCTGTTTGATGGTTCGTCTGAGGGCATAGCGGGATTGCTTATAAGCATCCAGATTAGTTTTCCGCACCTTGAACGGAGCAGCTCTAGCCTTTAGCTCGGTGCGGATGTTGCCTGTAATCCATGGTTTCTGGTTGGGATATGTACGTACGGTCACTGTAGGGACGATGTCGTTGATGCACTTATTGATGAAGCCGGTGACTGAGGTGGTGTACTCCTCAATGCCATTGAATGAATCCCGAAACATATTCCAGTCTGTGTTAGCAAAACAGTCCTGTAGCGTAGCATCCGTGTCATCTGACCACTTTTGTATTGAGCAAATCACTGGTACTTCCCGCTGTAGTTTTTGGTTGTAAACAGGAATTAGGAGGATAGAATCATGGTCAGATTTTCCAAATGTAGGGCGAGATTTGTACACATCTCTGTGTGTGGAGTAAAGGTGGTCTAGAGTTTGTCCATCTAAACAGCTTGATCAACTCAACTATGAAATTAAGACAGAAGTGTATCATCATCATCATGGTGTTCRTTTGGTGAAGTAATGGAATTTAGATCTGGAAGAAACATTTAAAGAAAAATACTACTTTATAGCTCTGGCTGCCTTTTTTAAATAGTTGGTTCTTGTTGGTTAACAGGTATACATACAGATTAATTAAACAGGTATACATACACATAGCGAATAGACATAGTAGTTCATAATATAGTATCATTCATAATGATAGTGTGGTTTTACAAAAGAGACGCAGCAAGATTTGCCATCAGCTTTGCACGCTTAAAGGAAAGTACCAGACAAATACCATACATTTAAAGAAAAATACTTACTTTATAGCTCTGGCTGCCTTTTTTAAATAGTTGATTCTTGTTGGTTAACCTCTAATTCCTCCCAAACCCGGATCCGGGAGCACCCCCACAGTAAAAAGCTGACTAGCATAGCCTAGCATAGCGTCACAAGTAAATACTAGCATCTAAATATCATAAATCACAAGTCCAAGACACCAGATGAAAGAATACACATCTTGTGAATCCAGCCATCATTTCTGATTTTAAAATATTTTACCAGGGAAGACACAATATGTAATCTATTAGCTACCACGTTAGCAAAAGACACACTTTTTTTACTCACCATTTTTTATACTCATCAGTAGCCATCACTAATTCGACCAAAAAAGATATAAATACCCACTAACCAAGAAACAACTTCATAAAGATGACAGTCTGATAACATAATTTATAGATACATATGTTTTTTAGAAAAATTTGCATATTTCAGGTATAAATCACAGTTCTACATTGCAGCTGCAATATCTGAAATAGTGCCGAAGCTGCCAGAATAATTATAGAGACCAACGTCAATACCTAATTACTCATCTTAAAACATTTCTGAAAAATACACAGCGTACACCAACATCTTTGTGAATCCAGCCAATGTTCAGATTTTTTAAGTGTTTTACAGCGAAACACACCCAATATAGCATTATATTAGCTTAGCACAATAGCCAGAAACACAAGCAATTTACCAGCAGCAAAGGTTAGCGATCGTAACAATACAGCAAATATATATAATTTTGACTAACCTTGATATACTTCGTCAGATGACAGTCCTGTAATATATCATATTACACAATGCATATAGGTTTTGTTCGAAAATGTGCATATTTAGCAGCAACAAATCGTTGTTATACAATGTGATCAGTGGCAACAGGTCCATGCATTCTGGCCAGCGCCACTTGGAAAGGCACCTAAGTTTAATATTTATCGATTAGATTGACTAAAAAATACAGGTTGACAGCAAATGAAAAGATGCATTAGTTATTAATGCAACCGCTGAGTTAGATTTTTTTAATTAACGTTACTAGACATACAGTGTGCGTTCAGCCAGACTAGTGCCGCAATAATGGCGGACAAATGCGTTTACATTTTTCCACATAAATACGGAATAACATCATAAATAGCTCTTATTTTTGGACGAGCTTCCATCAGAATCTTGGGCAAGTGGTCCTTTGTCCAAAATAATCGTTGCTTGGTTGTAAAACGTTGTCTTCAACTTCGGAATTAGCAGCTAACAATAGCTATGTGGCCACAACAATGCCCAAATCCCCAAAACGCAATACTAAGGAAATTCCGAAAATAGCATATACTCGCATAAAACTGATATAACTCGGTTTAAAAATAACTTCGTTATGATGTTTCTAACACCTATATCGAATTAAATTACAGACGGATATAGCTAAGGCCGATAACTGAGCGTTTCAAAATGCCTCTGAGGTCTTGCTTTGCGCAATGACGAACGACGAAAAGAGAGCTCACTTCGTTCCTTGGCCCTTTATAAGCTCTGAGAACTACGTAGACACTCCATTCCAATTCTCATTGGTTACTGACATCCAGGGAAGGCGGGTGCAGTTCATGTCGACCCATAGGACATACAGAGTTTTAAAACTGATCTGAGAACAGAGCCTCGTTTCAGACCTTCGCAGTTCCTGTCATGGATTTCGCTGCAGAAAGAGTTCTGGTTCACCCACAGACATAATTCAAACGGTTTTAGAAACTAGAGATTGGATTTCTATCCAATAGTAATAATATATGCATATTGTCGAGCAAGAATTGAGTACGAGGCAGTTTAATTTGGGAACGATAAATGTCCAAGTTGAAACAGCACCCCCTGTAGTGTCAAGATTAATTAAACAGGTATACATACACATAGCGAATAGACATAGTAGTTCATAATATAGG
>NC_036860.1:43033681-43037093 GCF_002910315.2 Salvelinus sp. IW2-2015 | reverse complement strand
ATCATTCATAATGATAGTGTGGTTTTACAAAAGAGACGCAGCAAGATTTGCCATCAGCTTTGCACGCTTAAAGGAAAGTACCAGACAAATACCATCCCCCAGCATTTTTCTCATCAGTCCACTGCCGACACAGTCCCAAAATGCCCCGAACGCCAAGTCCCCAAGATACAGAACCCTGAAAACACAGAAAGCACCTCAGCACAATGCGCTCCTCATCATATGATGAAAAATGCATCATACTGTGACACTCTCCGCATTCCATTTTGTTGTGTTACAGCATGAATTCCAAATGGATTAAATATATATTTAATCCATTTGGAATTCAGGCTTGGAATTCAGGCTTGGAATTCAGGCTTGCGGGGCATTTATATATATATATATATATATCTTACCCATCTACACACAATACCCCATAATGACAAAGTGAAAATATGTTTTTAGAAATGTTTGCTAATTTATTGAAAATGAAATACAGGAATCTCATTTACATAAGTATTCACACCCGAGTCAATACTTTGTAGAAGCACCTTTGGCGGCATTCCAGCTTTGAGTCGTCTTGGGTATGTCTATCAGCTTTACACATCTGGATTTGGGGATTTTCTCCCATTCTTCCTTGCAGATTTTCTCAAACTCTGTTATGTTAGATGGGGAGCGGCGGAGAAAAGCAATCTTCAATCTTTTCACAGATTTTCAAAGGGATTCAAGTCTGGGCTTTGGCTGGGCCACTTAACGTCTTTCACATTCTTGTTCTGAAGCCATTCCAGCGTTGCTTTTGTTTTATGATTTGGGTCATTGTCCTGTTGAAACAGAAATCTTAGGCCCAGTGTAAGGTCATTTGCTCTCTGAAGCAGGTTATCATAAAGAATTTTCCTGTATTTGGCTCTATTCATTGTTTCATCTATCCGTAACAGTCTCCCAGTCCCTGCCGCTGAAAAGCATCCCCATAGACAGGTGATGAGCTATGCCTGGTTTTCTCCAGACATTGYGCTTTGCATTCAGGCCAAATAGTAACATTTTAGTCTCATCAGACCACATMATCTTTTGCCTTATTATCTCAGTCTTTCACGTGCCTTTTTACAAACTCCAGGAGTGTTGTTATGTGCCTTTTTCTCAGGAGTGGCTTCCAKCTGGCCACTCTCCTATAAAGCCCAGATTGGTGAAGTGCTGGAGAGACTGTTYTCCTTCTGGCAGGTTTTCCCATATCAGCCAAGGAACTCTGTAGTTCTGTCAGAGTGGTCATTGGGTTCTTGGTCATCTCCCTGACCAAGGTCCGTCTAGCCCGGTTGCTAAGTTTGGTCTGACGGCCAGCTTTAGTTCAAGTCTGAGTAGTTCCATATTTAATTTTTTACATTTCCCAATGATGGAGACCACTGTGCTCTTGGAAACTTTCAACACTCTAGACATTTTTTATATCCTTCCTCAGATATCCTCTACTATCCTCTACTCTACACCCATCCCGGATCCGGGAGCATCCTCATCAGTAAAAGCTGACTAGCATAGCCTAGCATAGCGCCACAAGTAAATAATAGCATATAAATATCATGAAATCACAAGTCCAATACAGCAAATGAAAGATAAACATCTTGTGAATCSAGCCATCATTTCCGATTTTTAAAATGTTTTACAGCGAAAACACAATATGTATTTCTATTAGCTAACCACAATAGCCAAAGACTCAACCGCATATTTTCACCATGTTTCTACCGCATAGGTAGCTATCACAAAACCGACCAAATATAGATATAATTAGTCACTAACCAAGAAACAACTTCATCAGATGACAGTCTTATAACATGTTATACAATAAATTTATGTTTTGTTAGAAAATGTGCATATTTGAGGTATAAATCATAGTTTTACATTGCAGCTACCATCAAAAATATCACAAAAGCAGCCAGAATAATTACAGAGAGCAACGTGAAATACACAAATACTCATCATAAAACATTTATGAAAAATACATGGTGTACAGCAAATAAAGAATAAACATCTTGTGAATCCAGCCAATATTTTCAGATTTTTTAAGTGTTTTACAGCGAACACAAATATAGCATTATATTAGCTTACCACAATAGCCAAACACACAAATGCATTTATTAGCAGCAAAAGGTAGCGATCGCAAAAAACCAGCAAGAATATAAAATTAATCACTAACCTTGGACAACTTCATCAGATGACAGTCTTATAACATCAGGTTATACAATACACTTATGTTTTGTTCGAAAATGTGCATATTTAGAGCTGCAACCCGTGGTTATACATTGTGAAAATGTAGCATCGATTCCCCAGAATGTCAGGAGATATTTTGGACACTCATACAATCTGACCAAAGAACTCATCATAAACTTTACTAAAAATACATGTTGGATAGCAAATGAAAGATACACTGGTTCTTAATGCAACCGCCGTGTTTAGATTTAAAAAAATAATTTTTCGATAACAAACAGCTTACGTTATAGTGAGACAGCGCCCGCCAAAACGCAGAGTAATAGAAAATAACATTTTCCACAGAAATACGAAATAACATCATAAATTGTTCTTACTTTTGCTGAGCTTCCATCAGAATCTTGTACAGGAGTCCTTTGTCCAGAATAAATCGTTGTTTGGTTTTAGAATGTCCTTCTCTCCTGTCGATTCGCCCACAAGGCTAGCCAATGCTGATGACGTTCCCAATTTTCTCTAACGCAAAGAACGGAAAAACTCCAAAAGTCTCATTAAACTTTGAATAAACTGATGAAACTCGGTTGAAAAAACCTACTTTAGGATGTTTTTCTAATATGTAATCAAATAAAACAAAGCCGGAGATATTAGCCGTGTATACCGAACACTTATCATAAGACAACATGGGAGGTACTTCCCGCGCCTAGGTGAGGAAAGGAAATTTGGACCGTCATTCCAAGAGCTCTTGTTCGACCTCAGATCAAGCTAGACACCCCCATTCCACCTTCACTGCCTGTTGACATCTAGTGGAAGGCGTATGCAGTGCATGCAAATCCATAAATATAAGGCAATTGAATAGGCAGGCCCTGGAACAGAGCATCGTTTTCAGATTTTTCAACTTCCTGTATGGAAGTTTGCTGCAAAATGAGTTCTGTTTTACTCACAGATATAATTCAAACAGTTTTAGAAACTTGAGAGTGTTTTCTATCCAATAGTAATAATAATATGCATATTGTACGATCTAGAATAGAGTACGAGGCAGTTTAATTTGGAGTGATCTCCAGGAGTGATAAGTATAATTTTTGTCTTCATCTGTTGTTGCCTAGTACTGTCTTTTTGCTAGCCAGGGCCATCTATCTAGCCTCAAGGTCGTTCATTCCATCTTCTGAATTATTATTAGCATATGTAAGAAAGAACAAAAATAGGAGAGCTTTCAAGATAACAGAGGACTGTTGATGATTTAGAGTAGACA
>NC_036860.1:43027525-43029350 GCF_002910315.2 Salvelinus sp. IW2-2015 | reverse complement strand
CATTCCACCTTCCACTGCCTGTTGACATCTAGTGGAAGGCGTATGAAGTGCATGCATATCGATAAATATTATGCAATTGAATAGGCAGGCCCTGGAACAGAGCATCGTTTTCAGATTTTTCACTTCCTGTATGGAAGTTTGCTGCAAAATGAGTTCTGTTTTACTCACAGATATAATTCAAACAGTTTTAGAAACKTGAGAGTGTTTTCTATCCAATAGTAATAATAATATGCATATTGTACGATCTAGAATAGAGTACGAGGCAGTTTAATTTGGGCACGATTTTTTCCAAAGTGAAAACAGCGCCCCCCTATTGACGAGAAGATATATACAGTTGTTGCCAAAAGTTTTGAGAATGACACAAATATTCATTTTCACAAAGTCTGCTGCCTCAGTGTCTTTTGATATTTTTGTCAGATATTTTTGTCAGATTTTCAGATGTGAAAATTTATATTTGTATCGTTCTCAAAACTTTTGGCCACGACTGTACAGTATCAGTCAAAAGTTTGGACACACCTACTCATTCAAGGGTTTTTCTTTATTTTTACTATTTTCGACATTGTAGAATAATAGTGAAGACATCAAAACTATTAAATAACCGATATGGAATCATGTGGTAACCAAAAAAGTTAAATAAATACAAATATATTTTATATTTGAGATTACACCCTTTGCCTTGATGACAGCTTTGCACAATTAACAGGTGTGCCTTGTTAAAAGTACATTTGTGAAATAGCCCTATTTGGTATAAGACCAAGTCCATATTATGGCAAAAACAGCTCAAATAAGCAAAGARAAATGACAGTCCATCATTACTTTAAGATATGAAGGCTCCCGAGTGGYGCAGCGGTCTAAGACAGGCTGTATCACATCTGGCCGTGATTGGGAGCTCCATAGTGCAGCCGGCGTAGGCCTTCATTGTAAATAAAATAAAATGAATTAAAAAATGAAGGTCAGTCAATTCTGAAAATTTCTTCAAATGCAGTCACAAAAACCATCAAGCGCTGTGATGAAACTGGCTCTCATGAGGACCACCACAGGAAAGGAAGACCCAGAGTTACCTCTGCTGCAGAGGATACATTCATTAGAGTTACCAGCCTCAGAAATTGCAGCTCAAATAAATGGTTCACAGAGTTCAAGTAACAGACACTTTTCAACATCAACTGTTCAGAGGAGACTGCAAAGAAACTGCAAAGAAACCACCACTAAAGGACACCAATAATAAGAAGAGACTTGCTTGGGCCAAGAAACACGAGCAATGGACATTAGACCGGTGGAAATCTGTCCTTTGGTCTGATGAGTCTAAATTTGAGAGTTTTGGTTCCAACCGCCATGTCTTTGTGAGACGCATGAACAGATGTGTGGTTCCCACCGTGAAGCATGGAGGAGGAGATGTGATGGTATGGGGGTGCTTTGTTGGTGACACTGCCTGTGATTTATTTAGAATTCAAGGCACACTTAACCAGCATGGTTACCACAGCATTCTGCAGCAATAACACAATCCCTTCTGGTTTGGGCTTAGTGGGACTAGCATTTGTTTTTCAACAGGACAATGACCCAACACACCTCCAGGCTGTGTAAGGGATATTTGACCAAGAAGGAGAGTGATGGAGTGCTGCATCAGATGACTTGTCTCCACAATCCCTCGACCTCAACCCAATTGAGATGGTTTGAGATGAGTTATAGCAAAAATAAATAAAAAACCTTTGAATGAGTAGGTGTGTCCAAACTTTTGACTGGTACTGTATGCCTCATCACAATTATATTACAGAGCTCTATGGAGAGTTCCTTGGACTTCATGGTATAGTTTCTGCTCTGACATGCA
>NC_036860.1:42987687-43027500 GCF_002910315.2 Salvelinus sp. IW2-2015 | reverse complement strand
AGAGAGAGATAAGACATCAAAACTATGAAAAACACATGGAATCATGTAGTACCAAAAAAGTGTTAACAACATAAAAACAGTTTTATATTTGAGATGCTTCGAAGTTAGCCACCATTTGCCCTTGATTGAACAGCTTTGGGCGCACACTGGCATTCTCTTCAACCAGCCTTCATGAGGTAGCCTTGTTAAAATTACTGTTGTGGAATTTCTTTCCTTCTTAAGGGCGTTTGGCGCAATAGATTGGTATAGCAGGGGTGGTAAACCAGAAGATAGCCCTATTTGGTGAAAAAGACCAATCCATATTATGGCAAGAAACAGCTTCAAATAAGCAAAGAGAAACGACAGTCCATCATTGCTTCAAGGCATGAAGGTTAGTCAATCCGGAAAATTTCAAGAACTTTGAACGTTTCTTCTTCAAGCGCAGTCCGCCAAACAATCAAGCGGCTATGATGAAACTGCGCTCTCCTGGAAGATGCCAGCAGGGAAAGGAAAGGTTCACAGAGTTAACTCTGCTGGCAGAGGAATAAGTTCATTAGAGTTAACTGCACCTCAGATTGCAGCCCAAATAAGTACTTCCACAGAAGTTCAAGTAACAGACACATCTCAACATCAAACTGTTCAGACAGAGAACTGCGTAAATCAGGCCTTCATGGTCCGAATTGGCTGCAAAGAAACCACTACTAAAGGACACGCAATGAGAAGAAGAAGACTTGCTTGGGCAAGAAACAACGAGCAATGGACATTAGACTGGTGGAATATCTGTCCTTTGGTCGATTTAGTGCCAATTTGAGATTTTTGGTTCCAGCCGCCGTGTGCTTTGTGAGATGCAGAGTGGTGAACGGATGGTCTCCGCATGTGTTGATTCACACAGTGAAGCATGGAGGAGGAGGTGTGAACTTCCAGCATACTAAACCAGCATGCTTGACCACAGCATTTTTCTGCAGCGATACGCCATACATCTGGGTTTGCGCTTGAGTGGGACTATCCATTTTTTTTCAATCAGGACAATGACCCAACACACCTCCAGGCTGTGTAAGGGCATTTGCCAAAAGAAGGAATCATTAAAGAAATGCTGCGTCGATGACCTGGCCTCTACAACACCACGACCTCAACCAATTGGAAGATGGTTTTGGGATGAGTTGAACCCGCAGATCAAAATCAAATTGGTATTTGTCACATACGCCGAATTACAACAGGTGTATGACTTTACAGTGAAATTCTTCGAAAAAGCAGGAGGAAAAGCCAACTAAGTTACTCAGCATGATGCGGGAACTCCTTCAAGACTGTTGGAAAAACATTCCAGTATGAAGCTGGTGTAGAGAATGCCCAAAGACGTGTGCAAGCTTTCATCCAAGGCAAAGAAGAAGAAAGATTCAAATATTAAATATATTTTGATTTGTTTAACCACAGATCAAACACATGTTTTTGGGTTAGGAATGACTCCAATGTGTTATTTCATAGGTTTGATGTGAAAATTATCAAAAATAAAAAGAAACCCCTTGAGTGAGCTGTGTGTTCAATCTTTTGACTGGTACTGTATATGTCATTGTTTTATTCAATGTTACTATGAAGGATTATATAATTCCATTCTTGCCAATCAGACTGGGGATCCACAGAGTACTTTTGTGTTGTGTTTAGAATCAGGATGGTTTAATGTGTGATTTGTGTGGTGCGTTTCTGTCTGTTTCTGTTTTGTCACTGTGCCATATGTGACAGATTAGGCCTAATCTGTTCAAGGCAGGATTTTGCCGAGTCGCTGTTAGGTGGCTTTTACTGTTGCTCCCAGCGGTGTCATGTCACTCCCATCAACACCGGTTTAAATGCCACACATACACACCCACTCGTTTTTAGAGACAAACAGAGCCTGAGAGAAGACAAACACCTGGGGATAACCAAAAACCTTACAGACTTACAAATGCTTCAGGCAAAATACGCTGCTGTATTCTTTGAAATGCCCCTTTCTTTGCATATATTTGCATGTGCACATGAGAGAATCATTTTGGCTTGTCAATAGAGTAGAATTCAAGGGAACTTTGGGAAAGGCCCTTTTCATCAAGCTGGTCATAGTAAAGGCTGTATGTGCCTGGTATGAGCTAGACTATAAACCTGCTGTCTTATTTATGTCCGACTTGTGTGCAGTATGTCACTGTTTACGCTAGTATGATCCTATGATGCTAGAAAAGGAAATCTATTCATCATCTCTGATGCTCCGCTGTGATGTTAAACCTCCTGTCTACTTGTGTGTCCTGAACTGTCCTGGTGTGGATTCAGCAGTGATTCTCTCCCTCCCTTCGCCCCATTCCCTAACACAGCCAGGTACCTTGTCCACTGGAGATGGAGCACAGGAACTTGTGCTGCAGTTTACAAGACAGATGGACAGACCCTAGCAGCAGTAAAAAAACATGTCTTTGTACAGTACAAATATACTGAGGACAGAGAATGTATTGTTTTATTATGTTAGGAATGCAACAGTGTTATTGTACTGTAGACTCAACCAGATGGCATGCGATGGTTAAACACAGCAAGAGCTGACGAGTAAAGATTGCCGCATAGAGGTTTCCTCCTGGTCTCTTGACCTCCCTTTGTTTGACCAATCTTTATGGAAACTACATGCTCCTAAAATGCCAATAGTAAAAAGCAGACAAAAAAACTGATAAAAAAACGGATAAACGGCTGCACAGAAACACACAAAGCACAGCCAACACCTGATATCTCTCCACTTACCCAGAGCAATCCAGCAGCACCTGGCGGCCTACAACCTCAAAACCTAGACCTAGCCAAATGTAAATTGAGACAATCTCTTGAAAAAATATTTTCCAGTGCTGAGGAAAAATCAACGGCACGATTTGGTAAGTCTGGAAGAAAAAGCTAGAGAGTATGAGGGAATGCCTAAGCCCAGCATAGCGCGGCATCGGCCTGCCGCTCTTACGGGCGCAAAACTAAAGGCGGAGGTAAAACAAGTCAGTGTGACAAAATCGAGCAATTTGACACCGAAATGTCATGCTGAGGACATAAATAAATGGTATAATTTTAACACGTGATCAAACCTGAAGAGAAGAAGAAAACAACAATGCCTCTGGCCTTACACGACTGCTGAACCTTCCTGAGAATGTTCCCATCCTAGCTGAAGTCATTATTATCTTGTCGGTGGGATTGCTTGAGCCTTCTGGGTGCGTGACATAGTCTCCAAGCCTTTGCCAACACAAAACTGATTGGCGGCAATTTTTCTCCACCTCTGGATCTAAAAAACCAGTAGTAACCATCAACTTCTTGACAGTTATCTTTAAAATGAAGAAGACATACCTAAGCATTACCCGCACTCCCAATAACATTGTCGAAGAGGAGGGCTTGCTATCTAGAACAGGGTTTGAGTTCACCTCATACGTTTTCTTTATAAACCTGCTGCAGACTAGCAGAACACTGGCTAGTAACGTTAGAAGACTGCAGTCTAGACTAGGGAGCTCATGGACACATATTCATCAGTAGGCTTCAGAAGCCAGATGGATTATATTATGATTCGCGAACATGGGCAACAACACCTGGCTTACTAGTTAAAGTTTTAAGCCAAAAATGTTGTAACTGCATAGCTAGTTTATCCAGTGACCACCGCATTTAGAAGGATAAGCTACTGACGGAAATGTAGCTAGCTAGCATGCTGGGCCATGCAGTAGACAACCTAACAGTTAGTTTAATCGTGGGACGACTAAACGACGACGCTAGCTGGAGTTGGGGAGCTCATGGGCACACAGGTTACATAGCCAACTGGTTTAGACATGATAACACTCCAGGGCAAACAATAACTGCGCTAGTTTGTTTTCAGATAAATATGTTTAAACTCAAGTTTAGTTTTATCCACGTTACCTCCGCATTTAGGAGACAGCTAAATGACTACAATGTAGCCCCTACTAGTAGCCAACTTACTAGCCAATAATTGAGGATGACCTATGCTTTGATACATTTGGTGTAATTTTTGCTCATATTCAAATAACAGACAGTTTGTGGAAAGGTAAATAACAAATTAGTTTTTATGTATTGATCGGACAGTGAAACTGTAATAGATGTGGTAGCTAGCTGCTGAGGATTTCATTTATTTTCCCAATTAATAAGATGAAGAATACGGTTTTTTCAAGTTGTTTGGATGGCTGTGCTGCTCAATGTTGGCGAGCAAAGCTAGACCGACGGCTCTGCAGCCATCTGTGTGACGTCACACACCAAAGAAAGTCTCAACAATCACCAACGTAATTCACATTGAATAGTTAATAGCTTTGTCTTACGAAATAAATTTCGCACACCGTATCACCTGCCCGAGACAATCAACTGGATAATCCCAGAGTCCCCATCATGAAATGCTGCGCTTCAAAGACCGAAGACAGGATCCTCGAGAAAGCAAGAAAATGCACCTGTGAGTATTGCTGGTCGTCACTCTCAGGTTGCAGGCTGATTTACAATGATTAATACCTATGCGCCGGTGTCCCTGCTTACCCGATCATGAACCGGCCGAGGGGCTTTGGCTGACCATGGTTTCCAGCTGTACCCCGGTCCACTATCAAAGCTGGTGGCATGTGCTAAACAGACGTCTTTTCACGACATATCGAAGCAGAAGAATTTTTGTTACTTCTCAGAAAGAAAAGGGCAGTGAACAGCCCGCTTGACTGCTGGTAAGCCGACATAAGCTTAGCTAAGCATTTTACAAACAAGGGCTGTCCTGTTCGCCACTGGTCATCGACACTAAATGGACTGAATGTTATGAACTTGCTGTTTCCTTCGTGAATAGGATCCAACTGTGAAGAGGGATAGAGGTTTAGATAATCCATGGTGAAGATGTATGGGTAGCTGCAGCCCAAATGGCGAAGGTCGTATAGGGGAGTGGTGTGTCGAAAGTGGGTGGGTGTATGGAAAGTAAATCAGCTTAAATGCAGATTGGTTGCCACTCAAGAACCATGACGAGTTGAATAAGCCCGGCAGCCAGCGCCTGGTGTTGTATCGACGTGCCTCATGCTTGAAGTGTTTTCCTACTGGGATCACATTTTGTCTCGCCGGTGTAGCTAACGTCGCCATTGTTTTTCTCTCACATGATTTTTATTTCAAGTAGTGATAGCAAGCCACAACAAAAAATAACTAATATTGATAGCCCTTTAGATGTCACCGGCGTGTAACTTGATACATGCATACAATCTATCTACTCAATAGGGAGGCATGGAATGCAACAACACCCGCTTGACAAGCCAGCTCTGTCCAGCAACGGCGTGGGAAAGTAGCTACCTAGTACCCAAGTATCAGGTGACAGTCACAGTAAGCACACACATACAACACATGAAAGCTCTTAGCTTATCGTTTATTTGTTTATGACCGTGATGGATTTAAGGAGCCTATGATGAGTTATAGGCATTTCAAGGGTGGACGCCTAAGGAATTGGATCTTTCGTTGGATCTAGTTTTAAGGGACACTTTTAAAGTGACCCCCAATTACTCAAAGCTTTGGTAAGTAATAGGCTACTTTTCTTTCTTTTTTTTTAAACAAGTCCTATTGAAACCATGTCAAATATTTAGGTCTTATGTATCATCATGCTATTATAATACAATGTTTCCCTTCTGAGCACTAGAGGGATAGAGTTCTCCGTCTTTCAATGACAAACGATTACATAGTTTTGGGGAAGGGGGGTTTGTAGGATGGGTAGTTTCAGTTCACACCTTATTTTCTGGGGGAGTAGGTCCTGATACTGATTCTATCTCAAGATGTGATAGTCCTGCGTTGATTGATACTCTCACCTTTGAAATAGTCATGACTAGCTTATTATTTTCTGTTTTCATTGGAATGCGCCAGGGCTTACATTTTTCTCACACGTGAAGCACCATGGATTTTTGTAAGGAGAAAGAAAATTAGATGTAGCATTTATTCAATGAATCACATTCAATGGAAAGTGATGTTGGGAGATTAATGTTTCTTATCCCTCCGTTTTTTGGAGGCTTTTTTATTTGTTATTTTCGTTTGTTGGTTTTTTCTTCTTCGCTACAGAAAAATTTCAATCATCGTTTTATAGCCTCCTTTTCCTACACCAATAGCAGTAAGGGGAAGTTTATTGTTGCTAAAAAGCAACTTCAGTATCACCAATCTCAAAGGGTGGGAAAGATTTGAGGAAGAGTAGCTTCATCAAGAATGATGTTGAATGAAAAGAATAAGAAACAATGGGTCCGTCTATATGCACCAAACCTTTTTGACATGACATTTTATGAAGAACTAATAACACATTCAATGTTTGACTTGTCTGACATCAGCCTAATCATAGGTGGCGGACTTTTACGATGCTTGTCTGGCTACAACACAGTGACAGAACCTGGTTTTTAACCCTGAAGGAAAGAACAGTCGCACTCAGTCCTCAAGCTCTGAGAAAATGAGCTAATCATTCGAATTTTTGGTGTCACTGCAAATCATCTGCCAGAGAATTACCTTTTCCTCCTAATCAGGGCATAGAACATTTTTCCATGTATTAGATTATATTTTGCTTCCAAGCATCTTAATTGGGAAAGTTTCAACTGACATTAAGGATCTCACTTTCTATTGGCAACGGTCAAGATCACCGAGCCGTTATTATAAATGTTGCTCATGCGTGGCAAAACTCAGAGAATCCCGTGGAGCTTCAATTCTAAACCCTTGCTGCGAGATGAATACTTTCCATAAAAGGAAATGGAAGAGGCAATATATAAAGTGTAATTAATAAGTATGTAACTCATTCTGTGAAGGGATCCCTTGGCCTGATTGTGGGACGCTGTAATAGTGGCTTTTATAAGAGGATAAAGCATTGGCAATTACAATACATCTAACTCTGAAAAAAATACAATATTCTCCTAACATTATCCAGGAATTAGAAACAATATCAATTACGCTTAAGTCCTGTGAACAGATATATGCCTCGCACCATCTCTTTAATTCTACAGCGAGAGCTACTGACAAGAACTCAGTACTCAGACAACCGACAGATTTCCTTATACATGGAACAATTTCTACTTACAATTACCCCGCTTGTCCTGCTAGTTAACGTGCACACCCATTTTATCAAATTTTATCTGGTCTATTGGCGTTTATTAATGGAGTCTACATTTTTTGTGTGAAAAACAATATGTGTGGTTCATCCTCACAAGTTCAAGCCAGTCCTCCAGAAAAGCAATAAAGTTGGTTTGAAGCAACCTAATGCTCAAACCCAACTCTTCATCGAATAGTTCACAAATGGCAGCTCTCTCTGAGAGGGCTGTCCCCTTAATGGTGCAGTTCTTCATATGAGAAGACTTCGCTTCAAGCTCAAACTGGATGGAGAAATGGGCTACTAATTCAAATGTTGTGAGAACCCTAATAAAATAGAACATTAGAAAACTCTCTATATGTTTAATTAAGTTGACATTCACATTAAACCCAATCACCATTACAATTCGCTAAACACAAAACAATATAGTGGTATTTTGGTTATGTTCAATAGGTATGGTCATTATACATCCAGACCTTTTTTAAAGTGACATAAGCATACACCACACAGGAGCTGTTTCCTGGACAATAGACATTACGGCCTAAGAGAAAGGACGCAGCTGTGTGGTGTTTTGAATTGCTTTCATGGAGGACTGGCTTGAATTGTAAGGATGACCACCCCATTATTTTCATCATGAGCAAAAACTATTTTGTTTTCTAAACAAAGTGCAAAGAGCTCCATTTAATAAAATACCGAGGGGGAAAAGGATGTGACAGTAACGGCAGCAACGTTGGCATTAGTGGGCAAAACACTGGTGGCAAGCGACTGTCAATTGCTATTTTTCTCTGAACAGGGGAAAAAAACATAACTAAATTCACTGATAATACTTAACATAGTCACAAATAAACAATACTCCAAGCTACAGCTTCATACTACTCAAACATAGAGAACTGATTAAATATTATTCGGGCAGTTGGGGAAGGGCTGGTGTGCGGTGTTGAGGAAGTTCGTCGGGGTTGCTTTTGAACAATTTATTTGGATTCCTCAAGTCTTTAGTCATTGTTATGAAGTGTTTGGTCCAAATCGACTGTTGGGTATTATATTTAAAATTGCATATTATAAATGTCTTTTCAACAAAATATTGTGTGCTAGAATGCTTAAACTAAGAATACATTTCAGAAAACGTGGAATTACACACTTGGGAAAGTAAGCTTAACCTTCATCCTTTGCTTAAGGTTACGCTTGGAAAAAGAGGTCCTGTCTCTGAAATGTATTTCCTTCTGGTAAAGACCTATCACCAAGCCGCTATTCACATTGACAGACTTGGGATATAAAATGATCTATCAACTCTCAACAATTGTTTCTCAATGCTAAACAATATAGCACCATATAGCTTCTATCTTCGTTCGAGTATACATTCGAATTCACCCAAATTATTCACTTATATAAAAGGTTGAATAAAATTAATGTTGTTTTCATCAGAAATTATATCTCTCACGTATAATTTCTAAACCAATACCATCACCCAATTCTGTACTCCTCTGCGCTGCTGTACACTCAGGGCACCTCATCCATATGTGTGGCAGATGTTCAGGGATTAAAATTATTCAGAAGATTGATCTTGCCCTAGTGCTCTCCATATTGAATATAAAAAAACATCCATACGTTTACCCATCTGTTCTGCTACTTAAAGTGTCAATCAGTTGACAACCAATAACAGAGCCTGTCCTCCCCTGCCCCGTTTCCACACCTAAAGCTGAGGATGGGATGAAAGAATGTACCCACTTCACAAATTCATAGACACAGCTATTGTCTTGCAATGGCTAGCCACTCAATGATATAACAAATATTGTTTTAAACCATATTTGAGGCTACATTTACCTTTGTTTATAAACATTGTAGGAAAACAAGTCTTTATTTGTGGGGTTCTGCGGGGTACGACAGTTTAACTAAGTTCATGATGCATTTCTACGTTATATTCTTTAAGAATCAATGGTACATATCATTAATTTATAAGTTAAAATAAAATGTATGCAGCACCTGCAAGATTACCGGCTATATGGCAGCTAAAAGTTCTCTATGGCCGGCTATATGGCAGTAAAAGTTCTCTATGCCAAGGCAGTAGTCTCTTGGCGCTATATCCTTAAATAGTTCTCTAGGCCGGCTATATGGCAGCTTAAAGTTCTCTATGCCGGCTATATGGCAGCTAAAATTCTCTATGGCGCTTATATGCAGCAAAAGTCTCTTGCCGCATATGCAGCTAAGAAGTCTCCATGGCGGCTATATTGGCAGGTTAAACAGTTCTCTATGGCCGGCTCTATATGGCAGCTAAAGTTCTCTTATGTGCCGGCTTATATGGCAGCTTAAAGTTCTCTATGGCGGCTATTGGCAGCTTAAAGTCTCTATGGCCGGCTATATGGCAGCTAAAAGTTCTCTATGGCCGGCTATATGGCAGCTAAAGTTCTCTATGGCCGGCTATATGCAGCTAAAAAGTTCTCTATGGCCGGCTATATGGCAGCTAAAAGTTCTCTATGGCCGGCTATATGGCAGCTAAAAAGGATGGTGCCGCTATATGGCAGCTAAAAGTTCTCTATGGCCGGCTATATGGCAGCCTAATATAAGGATGGGATTGGCGCCCGGCTATATGGCAGCTAAAAATTCTCTATGGCCGGCTATATGGCAGCTAAAAGAGTGGTGGCCGGCTATATGGCAGCTTGTCAGGATGGTGCCGCTTTATGGCAGCTATAAGGTGGTGGCCGGCTATATGGCAGCTGTAAGGATGGTGGACGCTATATGGCAGCTATAAGGATGGGTGGCCGGCTATATGGCAGGCTAAGGATGGTGGCCGGCTATATTGCAGCTTAAGGATGGTGGCCGCTATATGGCAGCTAATAAGGATGGTGGCCCAGCTATATGCAGCTGTAAGGATGGTGGCCGGCTATATGGCAAGCTGTAAGGATGGTGCCGGCTATATGTCAGCTGTAAGGATGGTGGCCGCCTAATGGCAGCTCCTAAGGATGGTGGCCGGCTATATGGCAGCTGTAAGATGGTGGGCCGCTATATGGCAGCTGTAAGGATGGTGGCCGGCTATTGGCAGCTAAAAGGATGGTGGCGTGCCATTGGAAACATCCTCATTCGCTGTCAGTGCAGGATTGGCTTTTAACTATAATTGTGACAGCCAACATGAATGCTCAGCTTACAGGATGCAATAAGCAGTGAACATTTTCATGTTGGAATCAGGCTGTTAAACAATTTTAAATCTCTTCCGTGGTAGGTAGACAACTCTGCTAGGGGTCCTGGTGCTGGTGGGGGGGCAACCTCATTCTGGTATTATTATTTACTTATTAGTTTTCTTGTCTTTTGTGCATGTTCATATATATGACCAATATATAATATAATATAGTGGTGGGGGGCCTTCAAGAAGTATTTATGCCCTTTGATTATTCCACATTTTGTTGTACTACAACCGTGAATTCAAAATGGATTAAATGTTTTTTCTCACCCATCTACACACAATACCCCATAATGACAAAGTGAAACATGTTTTAGACATTTTGCAAATGTATTTAAAATGAATACAGAAATATCTCATTTACATAAGTATTCACACCCCTTTGCTATGACATTCCAAATTAAGCTCAGGTGCATTCCAATTTCCTTTGATCATCCTTGAGATGTCCACTACAACTTGACTGTTTGGATTTAGAAAGAAATACTCCTTCCTATGTAAGCCCACAGTTGACAGTGCATGTCAGGGAGATGACAAGTGCCTGGATTAGGACCTGCGCCGCTTCCTGCGTGAGGCAGGGTCGTACTCTGCGAATGTTGTAGAGCATGAACCTACAGGAACGGGTCACCGTCACTATCAATTGTTTTCAACAGGACAATGACCCAACACACCTCCAGGCTGTGTAAGGGCTATTTGACCAAGAAGGATAGTGATGGAGTGCTGCATCAGATGACTTGGTCTCCACAATCCCTCGACCTCAACCCAATTGAGATGGTTTGAGATGAGTTATAGCAAAAATAAATAAAAACCTTTGAATGAGTAGGTGTGTCCAAACTTTTGACTGGTACTGTATGCCTCATCACAATTATATTACAGAGCTCTATGGAGAGTTCCTTGGACTTCATGGTATAGTTTCTGCTCTGACATGCACTGTCAACTGTGGGGCCTTACATAGGAAGGAGTATTTCTTTCTAAATCCAAACAGTCAAGTTGTAGTGACATCTCAAGGAGGATCAAAGGAAATTGGATGCACCTGAGCTTAATTTGGTGTCATAGCAAAGGGGTGTGAATACTTATGTAAATGAGATATTTCTGTATTTCATTTTAAATGCATTTGCAAAAATGTCTAAAACCATGTTTTCACTTTGTCATTATGGGGTATTGTGTGTAGATGGGTGAGAAAAAACATTTAATCCATTTTGAATTCAGGTTGTAATACAACAAAATGTGGAATAAGTCAAAGGGCATGAATACTTTCTGAAGGCACTATATTATATTATATATTGGCAGTAATATATATGAACATGCACAAAAGACAAGAAAACWAAATAAGTAAATAATAATACAAGAATGAGGTTGCCCCCCCACCACCACCCAGGACCCCTAGCAGAGTTGTCTACCTACCTACGGAAGAGATTTAAAATTGTTCAACAGCCTGATTCCAACATGAAATGTTCACTGCTTATGCATCCTAGTAGCTGAGCATTCCATGTTGGCTGTCAATATAAGTTAAAAGCCAATCCTGCACTGACAGCGAATGAGGATGTTTCCAATGGCACGCCACCATCCTTATAGCTGCCATATAGCCGGCCATAGAGAACTTTTAGCTGCCATATAGCCGGCCATAGAGAACTTTTAGCTGTATTTAACGGGGTAATCTGCAGGTGCTGCATACATTTTATTTTACTTATAAATGAATGATATGTACCCATTGATTCTTAAAGAATATAACGTAGAAATGCATCATGAACTTAGTTAAACTGTCGTACCCCGCCAGAACCCAAAATATAAGCTTGTTTTCCTACAATGTTTATAAACAAAGTAAATGTAGCCTCAAAATATGGTTAAAACAATATTTKTTATATCATTGATGGCTAGCCATTGCAGACATAGCTGTGTCTATGAATTTGTGAGTGGTTACATTTCTTCAACCCCATCCCTCAGCTTTGTGTGGAAACGGGGCAGGGAGACAGCTCTGTTATTGTTTCAACTGATTGACACTTTAAGTAGCAGAACAGATGGTAAACGTTGGATTGTTTTTTATATTAAAATGRAGAGCACAGGGCAGATCATCTTCTAGAATTATTTTATCCCTGAGMATTCCCACATCATATGGATGGAGGTGCCCTGAGTGTCAGCAGCGCAGAGAGTACAATTGGGTGATGGTTTGGCTTTGATTTTCGTGGAGTAATAAATTCTGTGAACAACATTTTTTTCAAACCTTTTTATTAAAGTGAATAATTTGGTGATTCGAATTTCTGGAAGATAGAGCTATATTGTGCCATATTGTTAGCCAATTGAGAACATTGTTGGATGATTGGAGATCTTTTTTCCACAATCTGTCAATTGAAAGCGGCTTGGATGAGGTCTTTACCAGAAGGAAATACATTTCAGAGACAGGACCTCTTTTTCCAAGCAGTACCTTATGCAAGGGATGAAGGTTAAGCTTACTTTCCCAAGTGTAATTCCAGATTATTCTGAAATGTTTTCTGTAGTTAGCATTCCTGCAACAATATTTTGTTGAAAGACATTTATATAATATGCATTAAATATAATACCCAACATCCGATTTGGACCAAACCACTTCATAACAATGACTAAGACGTGAGGAATCCAAATAAATTGTCAAAAGCAACCCACGAACGTCCCAAACCCCACACCAAGCCCTCCCCAACTGCCCGTATATTTAATCAGTTCTCTATGTTTGAGTAGTATGAAGCTGTAGCTTGGAGTATTGTTTATTTGTACTATGTTAAGTATTATCAGTGAATTTAGTTATGTTTTTTCCCCTGTTCAGAGAAAATAGCAATTGAAGTCGCTTGCACCAGGTTTTGCCCACTACATGCCACTGTTGCTGCTGTTACTGTCACATCCTTTTCCCCCTCGTATTTATTAAATGGACTCTTTGCAACTTTGTKTAGAAAACAAATAGCTTTTGCTCATGATGAAAATAATGGGGTGGTCATYCTTACAATTCAAGCCAGTCCTCCATGAAAGCAATTCAAACACACACAAGCTGTCCTTCTCTTAGGCGTAATCTATGTCCAGGAAACAGCTCCTGTGTGTGTAGCTTATTCMCTTTAAAAAAGGTCTGGATTAATTGGACCATACCTATTGAACAAACAAATACACACTATAGTGTTTAGCAATTGTAATGGTATTGGGTTTAATGGTRAATGTCACTAATTAAACATATAGAGATGTTTTCTAATTGTATTATTTTATTAGGGTTCTCACAACATTTGAATTAGTAGCCCATTTCTCCATCCCAGTTTTGAGCTTGTAGGAAGTCTTCATATGAGAACTGCACCATAGGGACAGCCCTCTCAGAGAGCTGCCATTTGTTGAACTATTCGAGAAGAGTTGGGTTGAAGCATTAGGTTGCTCAAACCAACTTTATTGCTTTTCATGGAGGACTGGCTTGACTTGTGAGGATGACCACACAATATTGTTTTTCTACACAAAAAATGTTAGATCCATTTAATAAACGCAATAGACCAGATAAATTGATAAAATGGTGTGGCAGTAACAGCAGGAACAGCGGGGGTAATTGTAAGTAGAAATTGTTCCATGTATAAGGAAATCTGATCGGTGTCTGAGTAACTGAGTTCTTTGTCAGTAGCTCTCGCTGTAGAATTAAAGAGGATGTGGTGTTCGAGGGCATATTCTGTTCAAGGACTGCTATTTTGTTTTCTAATTCCTGGATATTGTATAATATTGTGTTTTGTTCAGATTAGATGTGTATGCAATGCTTTTATCTCTTATAAAGCCCTTTACAGCGTCCCACAACAGGCAAGGATCCTTCACAGATAGTTTAATACTTATAAATTMATTTAATTGCTCTTCCATTTCTTTTATGAATGATTCATTCTGCARTAGGGTTAAATTGAAGCTCCAGCGGGGATCTCGAGTTTTGCCACCAGTGAGCAACATTTTATAAATAACTGCTCGGTGATCTGACGGTGCCATAGAAAATAGATCAATGTCAGTTGACTTCCCAATTAGATGCTTGGAAGCAAAAATATAATCTATACAGGAAAATGTTCTATGCCATGATGAGGAAAAGGTAAATTCTCTGGCAGATGGATTTGYAGTACACCAAAAATCGATGATTAGCCTATTTTCTCAGAGCTGAGGAMGTGAGTCACTGTTCTCTTCCTTCAGTTAAACCAGTTCTGTCCAATGTGTGTAGCCAGACAGCATTAAAGTCGCCACCTATGATTAGGCTGATGTCAGACAAGTCAARCATTAATGTGGTTATTAGTTCTTCATAAAATGTCATGTCAAAAAGGTTTGGTGCATAGACCGAGACCATTGTTCTTTTCTTTTCATTCAACATCATTTTGATGTAAGCTACTCTTCCCTCAGAATCTTTCCCACCTCTGAGATTGGTGTACTGAAAGTTGCTTTTAGCAACAATAACTTCCCCTCTGCTTTGTGTAGGAAAAGGAGGCTATAACATGATTGAATTTGTTCTGTAATCTCCCAACATCACTTTCCATTGAATGTGATTCTTGAATAAATGCTACATCTATTTTCTTTCTCCTTACAAAATCCATGGTGCTTGCACGTTTGTGAGAAAAATGTAAGCCCTGCGCATTCCATGACAGAAAATATAAGCTAGTCATGACTATCAAAGGTGAGGAGTATCATCAACGCAGGACTATCACATTTGAGGAGTAGCATCAGTATAGACCTACTCCCCCACGAAAATAAGGTGTGAATGAAACTACCCATCCTACAACCCCCTTCCCCAAAATATGTAATCGTTGTCATGAAGACGGAGAACTCTATCCCYCTAGTGCTCAGAAGGGAAACATTTATTATAATAGGCATGATGATACATTAAGACCTATAATATGACATGGTTTCAATAGACTTGTTAAAAAAAAGAAAGAAAAGTAGCATTACTACCAAAGCTTTGTGTTAATTGGGGGTCACTTTAAAAGTGTCCCCTTAAAACTSATCCAACAAAGATCCAATCCTTAGGGTCCACCTTGAAATGCCTATAACTCATCATAGGCTCCTTAAATCCATCACGGTCATAAACAAATAACGAATAAGCTAAGAGCTTCATGTGTTGTATGTGTGTGCTTACTGTGACTGTCACCCTGATATTGGGTACTAGGTAGCTACTTCCCACGCCGTTGCTGGACAGTAGTGCTTGTCAAGCGGGTGTTGTTGCCATCCATGCCCTCCCTATTGAGTAGTAGATTGTATGCATGTATCAAGGTGACATCTAAACGGCTATCAATATTAGTTATTTTTTGTGTAGGCTGCTATCCTACTTGAAATAAAATCATGTGAGAGAAAAAAATGSCGACGTTAGCTACCACCGGCGAGACAAATGTGATCCCCAGTAGGAAACACTTCAAGTCTGCAGGCACGTCGATACAACACCAGTGCGCTGGCTGCCGGGCTTATCAACTCGTCATGGTCTTGAGTGGCAACCAATCTGCCCATTTAACTGATTTACTTTCCATACACCCACCCCTTTCGACACACCCACTCCCCTATACGCCTGTCGCCATTTTGGGCTGCAGCTACCCATACATGCATTCACATGGATTATCTAAACCTCTATCCCTCTTCACAGTTGGATCCCTATTCACAGGATTGGAAACAGCAAGTTCATGAACATTCAGTCCAGTTAGTGGCATGACCAGTGGGAAAGGACAGCCCTTGTTTGTAATAAGCTAGCTAAGCTTATGTCGGTCTTACCAGCAGTCAAGCGGGCTGTTCACTGCCTTTTCTTTCTGAGAGGTAACAAAATTCTTTGCTTCGGATATGTCGTGAAAGAGACGTTGTTTAGCACCATGCACCAGCTTGATAGTGGCCGGGTACAGCTGGAAACCATGGTAGCCAAAGCCCYTCGCCCGGTTCATGATCGGGTAAGCAGGGACACCGGCGCTTGRAGGTATAATCATTGTAATCAGCTGCAAACCTGAGAGTGAGACCAGCAAACTCCACAGGTGATTTTCTTGCTTTCTCGAGGATCCTGTCTCGGTCTTTGAAGCGCAGGCATTTCATGATGGGGACTCTGGGATTAGCCAGTGATTGTCTCGGCAGGTGATACGGTGTGCGAAATTTATTTTCGTAAGACAAAGTCATTAATATTCATGAATTACGTTGGGTGATTGGTTGAGACTTCTTTGGTGTGTGACGTCACACAGATGTGCTGCAGAGCCGTCGGTAGCTTGCTCGCCAACATGAGCAGCAAGCACCAAACAACTTGAAAAACCTATCTTCAKCTTATTTAATTGGGAAATAAATGAAAGCCTCAGCAGCTAGCTACCAATCTATTACAGTTTCACTGTCCGATCATACATAAAAACTAATTGTTATTTTTTACCTTTCCACAAACTGTCTGTTATTTGATATGAGCAAATTACACCAAATGTATCAAAGCATAGGTCATCCTCAATTATTTGGCTAGTAGTGGCTACTAGTAGTGGCTACATTGTAGTMATTTAGCTGTCTTCCTAAATGCGGAGGTAAGTGGATAAACTAACTATGAGTTAAACATATTTATCTGAAAACAAACTAGTCGCCAGTTATTGTTGCCCATGGAGTGTTATCATGTCTAACCAGTTGGCTATTGTAACCTGTGTGCCCATGAGCTCCCAACTCTAGCTAGCGTCGCCGTTTGTCGTCCACGATTAACTAACTGTTAGTTGTCTACTGCATGGCCAGCATGCTAGCTAGCTACATTTCCRTCAGTAGCTTATCCTTCTAAATGCGGTGGTCACTGGATAAACTAGCTATGAGTTAAACATTTTTGGCTTAAAACTAACTAGTAGCCAGTTGTTGTTGCCCATGGTGGAATCATATATATATCCATCTGGCTTCTGAAGCCTATGATGAATATGTGTCCATGAGCTCCCTAGTCTAGACTGCAGTCTTGCTAACGTTACTAGCCAGTGTTGCTAGCTGAGCAGGTTTATAAGAAAACGTATGAGGTGACTCAAACCCTGTCTAGATAGCAAGCCCTCCTCTTCGACAATGTTATTGGGGTGCGGGAATGTTAGGTATGTCTCTTCATTTTAAGATAACTGTCAATGAAGTTGGTGGTTACTACTGGTTTTAGATCCGAGGTGAGAGAAATTGTCCGCCATGTTTTGTGTTTGGCAAGGGCTTGGAGTGATGTCACGCACCCAAGAAGGCTCAAGCAATCCCCCGACAGATAATAATGACTTCAGCTAGGGATGGGAACATTCTCAGAAGGTTAGCAGTCGTGTAAGCCAGAGCATTGTTGTTTTCTTCTTCTCTCAGGTTGATCACGTGTAAATTATACCATTTATTTATGTCCTCGAGCATGGATCMTTTCGTGTCAAATTGCTCGATTTTGTCACACTGACTTGTTTACCTCCGCCTTTAGTTTTGCGCCGTAAGAGCGCAGGCCCTGGATGGCCGCGGTATGCTGGGCTAGCATTCTATTCATACTCTCTAGCTTGTTCTCCAGACTACCAAATCGTGCCGTTGATTTTTCCTCAGCYACTGGAAAATATTTTTCAAGAGTTGTCTCAATACATTTGGCTAGGTCTAGGTTWGAGGTGTAGCCGCCAGGTGTGCTGGATTGCTCTGGTAGTGGAGAGATATCAGGTTGGCTGTGTCTTTGTGTGTTTCTTTGCAGCCGTTTATCAGTTTTTCATTTTTTTTGTCTGCTTTTACTATTGGCATTTTAGGAGCATGTAGTTTCCATAAAGATTGGTCAAACAAAGGGAGGTCAGAGAACAGAGGAACTCTATGCTGCAATCTTACTCGTCAGCTCTTGCTGTGTTTAACCATCGTGCCATCTGTTGAGTCTACAGTACAATACACTGTTGCATTCCTACATAATAAAACAATACATTCTCTGTCCTCAGTATTTTGTACTGTACAAAGACATGTTTTGTACTGCTGCTAGGGTCTGTCCATCTGTCTGGTAAACTGCCACACAAGTTCCTGTGCTCACATCTCCAGTGACAAGGTACCTGGCTGGTGTTAGGATGGGGGAGGGGAGGGAGAGAATCACTCTGAATCACACCAGGACAGTCAGGACACACAGTAAGACAGGAGGTTTACATCACAGCGAGCATAGAGATGGATGAAATAGATTCCTTTTCTATGCATCATAGATCATACTAGGTAAACAGTGACATACTGCACAGTCAGGACATAAAATAAGACAGCAGGTTTATAGTCTAGCTCATACCAGGCCATACAGCCTTTACTATGACAGCTTGGATTGAAAAGGGCTTCCCAAAGTTCCCTTGAATTCTAACTCTATGACAAGCAAAATGATTTCTCTGTGCACCATGCAAATATATGCAAAGAAGGGGCATTTCAAAGAATACAGCAGCGTATTTTGCCTGAAGCATTTGTAAGTCTGTAAGGTTTTGGTTTCCCCAGGTGTTTGTCTTCTCTCAGGCTCTGTTTGTCTCTAAACGAAGTGGGTGTGTATGTGTGGGATTTAAACGGTGTTGATGGAGATGACATGACACGCTGGAGCACAGTAAAAAGCACCTAACAGCACTCGGCAAATCCTGCTTGAACAGATTAGGCCTAATCTGGTCACAATGGACAGTGACAAACAGAAACAGACAGAAACAGCACCACACAAATCAACACATTAACATCCTGATTCTACAACACAACACAAAAGTACTCTGTGGATCCCCAGTCTATGGCAAAGAATGGGAATTATAATCCTTCATAGTAACATTGAATAAACAATTGACATATACAGTACCAGTCAAAAGATTGAACACACATACTCACTCAAGGGGTTTTCTTTATTTTGATAATTTTCTACATCAAACCTATGAAATAACACATGGAGTCATGTCCTAACCAAAAAACATGTGTTGATTTGTGTTAAACAAATCAAAATATATTTARTATTTGAGATTCTTCTTCTTCTTTGCCTTGATGAAAGCTTTGYACACTCTTGGCATTCTCTACACCAGCTTCATCTGGAATGTTTTTCCAACAGTCTTGAAGGAGTTCCCGCATATGCTGAGTACTTGTTGGCTTTTCCTTCCTGCTTTTTCGAAGAATTTCACTGTAAAGTCTACACCTGTTGTATTCGGCGTATGTGACAAATACAATTTGATTTGATTCTGCGGTTCAACTCATCCCAAACCATCTCAATTGGGTTGAGGTCGGGTGATTGTAGAGGCCAGGTCATCTGACGCAGCATTTCATAATGTTCCTTCTTGGTCAAATAGCCCTTACACAGCCTGGAGGTGTGTTGGGTCATTGTCCTGTTGAAAAACAAATGATAGTCCCACTAAGCGCAAACCAGATGGTATGGCGTATCGCTGCAGAATGCTGTGGTAGCCATGCTGGTTTAGTATGCCTTGAATTCACACCTCCTCCTCCATGCTTCACTGTGTGAATCACACATGCGGAGATCATCCGTTCACCTACTCTGCATCTCACAAAGACACGGCGGCTGGAACCAAAAATCTCAAATTTGGACTAATCAGACCAAAGGACAGATTTCCACCAGTCTAATGTCCATTGCTCGTGTTTCTTGGCCCAAGCAAGTCTCTTCTTCTCATTGGTGTCCTTTAGTAGTGGTTTCTTTGCAGCAATTCGACCATGAAGGCCTGATTTACGCAGTCTCTTCTGAACAGTTGATGTTGAGATGTGTCTGTTACTTGAACTCTGTGAAGTACTTATTTGGGCTGCAATCTGAGGTGCAGTTAACTCTAATGAACTTATCCTCTGCAGCAGAGTTAACTCTGGACCTTCCTTTCCTGTGGCAGTCCTCAGGAGAGCCAGTTTCATCATAGCGCTTGATTGGTTTTGCGACTGCGCTTGAAGAAACGTTCAAAGTTCTTGAAATTTTCCGGATTGACTAACCTTCATGCCTTAAAGCAATGATGGACTGTCGTTTCTCTTTGCTTATTTGAGCTGTTCTTGCCATAATATGGAYTTGGTCTTTTACCAAATAGGGCTATCTTCTGTTTACCACCCCTGTATACCAACTGATTGGCCCAAACGCCTTAAGAAGGAAAGAAATTCCACAAAGTAACTTTTAACAAGGCTACCTCATGAAGCTGGTTGAGAGAATGCCAAGTGTGCGCAAAGCTGTCATCAAGGCAAATGGTGGCTACTTCGAAGCATCTCAAATATAAAATGTTTTTATTTGTTTAACACTTTTTTGGTTACTACATGATTCCATGTGTTTTTCATAGTTTTGATGTCTTCACTATTATTCTACAATGTAGAAAATAGTAATAGTAAAAATAAAGAAAAACCCTGGTTTTTGTGTCCAAACTTTTGACTGGTACTGTATGCTACACTGTATGCTACACTACAGTACCCCAACCCCCACTTAATCAAAATCATGACAGTCTAAAAGCATTTGTCTTGACATGAAACGTTGCCATGGTATTATTATTCATAGTGACATGATCTGCTGTGGACTGATATGGTAACTCAGGATTACATTACAGTCAATTAGCCATGAGATAGCACGTAGCAGTGATACAGCAGTCATGATGACATGAGATGAGAGGCCTTATCTTCCTTAACACAAGTCACATTCCCCTCTCGCAATTATTACACTCAATTTAATGCCACTGTCTGCAGCTATTTCCCATCACTATCAGAGTGGGATATGATAATGGGAAATGAGAGACAAATCACTGAAATTTCTAAATTGCTATGGGGAGGAAAAAGGAGTGTGTGTCGGGGGGGGGGTCGGTGGCAATAACGTTAGCAAAGCAGAACCGGAACGGAGGAACGGAAGAGTGGCGGGGATATTGACTATTATCCAGGGTCTCTATCTGTCAGGGAAAAGCGGATGTGAGTATCTGATGATGAAAAGCTGTGGTAAAGGCTCTCTAGGAACTGCTCAACACAACAGAAATCGGCTTCAGAACATTTCTCTTCTCCCCCGTCCATTGGCCAGAGAATTCATTAGCACTTATTCCCCACCATGCACTCACGCAAGCATGCACACACGCACACAAACAGAGTTAGGGAAAGGGGGATACCTAGTCACTTGTACAACTGAATGCACTCAACTGAAATGTGTCTTCCACATTTAACCCAATCACTCTGAATCAGAGAGATGAGGGGGGCTGCCTTAATCGACATCATCGGTGCCCGGGGAACAGTGGGGCAACTGCCTTGCTCAGGGGCAAAACGACAGATTTTTACCTTGTCCTCTCGGGGATTCAATCCAGCAACCTTTCGGTTACTGTCCCAACGCTCTAACCACTAGGCAGTAGTGCCTCTCTCGCTCTTTCTCTGAATCGTAGACCTCTCTGTTCGCTTCTTGGACGGCAGCGGCTGTGAGTTGGCAGAGGCTGAGTTGTTGGCTGGATGTGGTCTGGGCTTGTGCTGTGTACTGGGCTGTGCTGCGTGCTGTTGCTGTGTTGGGCTGTGCACGGAGCCGTATGTCTGGCAGGCTAATCTGGCTCAGCACTGAACAGAATAGAGCTGGGGGCTGGGCGTAGAGAGACTGGGCTCGGTAAATAAAAGTTAGTAAACTGCTGTCATCAGTCCGTTCTAACACATAACCGCAGGGAAGTGTCATTCACTGTCAGTCTGATGATCTTATTCTACAGTATCTGCAACGAGCCAGCTTCTCCAATAGAGAAGATCAGTCTGATGATCTTATTCTACAGTATCTGCAATGAGCCAGCTTATCCAAGAGAAGATCAGTCTGATGATCTATTCTACAGTATCTGCAACGAGCCAGCTTCTCCAATAGAGAAGATCAGTCTGATGATCTTATTCTACAGTATCTGCAACGAGCTAGCTTCTCAACAAGAGAAGATCAGTCTGATGATCTTATTCTACAGTTCTGCAACGAGCCAGCTTCTCCAATAGAGAAGATCAGTATGATGATCTTATTCTACAGTATCTTCTGCAATGAGCCAGCTTCTCCAATAGAGAAGATCAGTATGATGATCTTATTCTACAGTATCTGCACGAGCCAGCTTCTCCAATAGAGAGATCAGTATGATGATCTTATTCTACAGTATCTGCAACGAGCCAGCTTCTCCAATAGAGAAGATCAGTATGATGATCTATTCTACAGTATCTGCAAGAGCCAGCTTCTCCAATAGAGAAGATCAGTATGATGATCTTATTCTACAGTATCTGCAACGAACAGCTTCTCCAATAGAGAAGATCAGTATGATGATCTTATTCTACAGTATCTGCAACGAGCCAGCTTCTCCAAGAGAAGATCAGTATGATGATCTTATTCTACAGTATCTGCAACGAGCCAGCTTCTCCAATAGGAAGATCAGTCTGATGATCTTATTCTACAGTATCTGCAACGAGCCAGCTTCTCCAATAGAGAAGATCAGTATGATGATCTTATTCTACAGTATCTGCAACGAGCCAGCTTCTCCAATAGAGAAGATCAGTATGATGATCTTATTCTACAGTATCTGCAAGAGCCAGCTTCTCCAATAGAGAAATCAGTCTGATGATCTTATTCTACAGTATCTGCAACGAGCCAGCTTCTCCAATAGAGAAGATCAGTCTATGATCTTATTCTACAGTATCTGCAACGAGCCAGCTTCTCCAATAGAGAAAGATCAGTCTGATGATCTTATTCTACAGTATCTGCAACGAGCCAGCTTCTCCAATAGAGAAGATCAGTCTGATGATTGTGATAGAACTGCTCAAGATGGGCAGGTACTGTAAGGCACTAAGGGGAGTCCAATCCAGAAAAGAATGAACTCAAGCAATGTGTTAAAGCAGCGTGCTCAAGGCTATGAGGAACTGAAGGAGTTTTAAATGAAAAGGAAAAGCACAGAAGTAACAGCTACTAGCACGCTTTGTTGTTGGCTTACTTCTTATTCATAAAGTCTTGATTACATTTCCAGCGATATCATTTGGTTGTGAGCCAAATAAGATGAAATGTTTTTTCTCCCCCGAGTTCTTCTCCTGCAAGTTTTAAGAAAATATTTATTCTAGAAACATTAGCTCCTTTGCCATGTTTAAACTGGCTCTACTATGATCACATGAAACCAGGAAGTTTATGATTAGTCTACATTCTTGGATGCCTATTGGCTCAGGCAGATGTTCCACTTCCCCCATGCACTGCACGTCATTACCATTTTATAATATTTCTGTCTGTATTCTATTAAACATATGGGTTTAGATCCACAGGAAGCAGCATGGTGCACTGTTTATGTTGAGAGGATTTGGGTGGGTGGGAGTATCGTCTCATGGTGCTAACGATCCAACCTCTCATTATGTTTTATGAATCTAAATAGATTGTGTATGAGATTTCCTCAACCCAATCTCTACGCATCACTCAGACTGAATAATATAGTATAGGCATAATTTATTCTCATAAGTGAACCAGATACTCTCCCAACCAAAAAAGCATCCCAATCCTTACATGGTGCAGTGAAGGGGTGAGGGTTGACAACTTTCCATTCTTTTTCAAGACACATTTCTATGGAACAGAGCAGAGCCTGAGCTAAACCCCTCCCTCTCCACAGCTGGAGCAGATCAGGAACAGGCCTGCAGAGCTGTGCTCAGCACGCCAGCCAGACAGACACATAGACAGACATTTTTCTATAAGGAGGAGAAAAAGCGTGGCTCGCATCGCTCCTTGAGAACAGGGGCCCGGCCACTCCATCCATAAATCACACTGTCTGTCTGTTAAGGATTACTTTCTCCTAGGGGCCCCAACCGATTCATCCCTCTGTGTTATTTAAACACTGTTTAAACTATGTAGCTAGTGTGCTTTAGCTTTAGCCCAGGCTGTGAAGAAAGAGCTGAGGTGCTGTCGCCACTCAGCCTTGGCCTGATCTGTAGAGATGGAGCAATTTATGGCCAGAAAGGAGCCAGACTCTGCCAACAAATCTCTGAGCTCCGGGGGCTTACAGGCCTCATTGTGCTGCATAGGGGAGGGAGGGAGAGCGGGAGGGACTGAGAGGGAAAGAGGGGAGAGACACTGGGCACAGAGCGTCCCGGCCTGCCTTGCTATCTCATCCTAAACCGGATTAGAGCGAGGGACCCTTGAAATGTTAGGTCAATGGGCCCTTCGTAGCTGGAATTTCCTCTACACCTGCTACATGACCTCTGGGTTTGAGGGGGAAAGGGGAGAGCAGGAAGAGRATGGGGGGAAGGAAGGAAAAGAAGGGGGATGGGGTGGAGACTTAACGTACACTACACACAAAGACACTACAATGTGCTATATCTTCCCCGGCCCCTAACTTACCGAACTTACCCAATCCTCCTCTTCCTACCCTGTTTATCTACAGAGTATCTTAGCCCAGCCAGGTCCCAAAACTCGCATAATTGATATTTATGGGCTCTCTGCTCGGATGGCTGCATCACAGAAAGGGGGGGGGGGAAATTATACGTCTTATTAAAGCCTATTAGTTCGGCAGGAAACCTGGCACTTACCAGTGTGTGTGTCTGTGTGTCTGTGTGTCTGTCTGTGTGTGTGCGTGCGTGTGTGTGTGCTGCTGGATGATGGCTGCATTACAAGCTCGCGCTCTGGCCGATACATGCCTGGGATTTCCACATTGACACTTAATAACCAAATAATGACGCAAGGGCCCCGGCTTCCTTAGCCCAGAAAGAGATGGCTCTCTTCTCCTCATCTGTGGAATGAGAGGACTGTGAGAGGCAGATAAGTTATCAAAGCCTAGGCAGCCTGGGCAGTGTTGGTGTGTGTACGTGTGTGCAGGACTGGGCCTCCTCTTACATAGTGCTCGTGAGAGAGGTTTGTTCTCTCTGGTTGGTAGGGGCGGTCAGCACTCCCAGGGTTTAACAGCAGCACAAGCTGCTGGGCACCCGCCCGCCCGCCGGCACACACACACCCACCCATCCACCCACCCACCCACATCCACCCACCCACACAGAGAGAGAGAGAGAGAGGGGGATTTATTTATTTTTTTGTCTTATTTCCACAACTGGAAACTTTTACAGAAAGTATAGGCCTTTTTTAGGAAGGGGAAAAAGCTTGACGGACAGCTAGAGGAGACGTGAGGTGTGTTTGGATGTGTGTGGGTGCGGACTATTACCTCAAAACCACACAAAGTAAATTCACCCTGAGGATAAAACCCTGTAAAACTATGACACACTGACAATTTAAAAAAAGTAGCCTTCTCCCCCAGCCAGCAGGATATGAAACAACACTGTCCACTTGATTTGAGAGTATACTACAATCTTGTACTTGACGTGACATGTTGTGGACAGGCCTGATAAAAGCTTCTTAAACACCTGTAACTGCTGCTGGAGATGACTGACAGCTACACGGTACCAAGGCATAAGTGGCCGACACTTTGGTTTAAGTGTTGCTACTTAATTTAAGCAAAATGACTCGGAGGGGTTTGTTGAAGGAAGGAGGAGTGACAGACAGAGAGGGAGGCATTGGGGGGGAAAGTGTGTGTGTGTGTGTGTGTGTGTGTGTGTGTGTGTGTGTGTGTGTGTGTGTGAGCGAGAGAGCGCCCGAGCTGACAGTCTGCCCGTCTCCACGGCCACTCGGCCCAGCGGCCCCTGCGGCTAATGAGCTCCGCTGTTCGGTATAGATCCCGCCACCGCTACTAACGCTGTTGACAGCCGGAGGGACTCGAAAGTGGAAAAATAAGTGGAAAATGAGTCACATTAACATTCATGCCACTGGGAGCGAGCCGATCCCCCTCCCCCTAGAAAAACTAACTGACACTTCAAAGCAAAGGTTTCTCAGCGAGGGAGAGGATGAGGGAGAGAGAGAAATTAAAACAGCCATTTGCAAAAACACGATGGCCTAGACTTGTCAAGCAGCTTCAGAGGTTTTTAGCAAGACAGGCTCCAACTGCTGCTACAGATGAAGGATCTTCATTTGAGCCAGTTTGCTACAGCAGGAAAAATAATCCTGCAGCAACAGGAAATGTGAATTATTATGTTGATTATAATTAACAGACATTTTTGTAGGGGTTAAACATTTTCAATAAGTGAAAATCAAGTCTGAAATGTATAGACATATGCAATATATACACAATAGTATGTGGGCCCCCACTTCAAATKAGTGGATTCAGCTATTTCAGCCTCACCTGTTGCTGACAGATGTATACAATCGAGCATATAGCCATGTAATCTCCATAGACAAACATTAGCAGTAGAATGGCCTTACTGAAGCGCAGTGACATTTAACGTGGCACCATCATAGGATGCCACCTTTCCAACAAGTCAGTTCGTCAAATTTCTGCCCTGCTCAGGCTGCCCCGGTCAACTGTAAGTGCTGCTATTGGGAAGTGAAAACATCTAGGAGCAACAAGGCTCAGCCGCGAAGTGGTAGACCACACAAGCTCACAGAACGGGACCACCGAGTGCTGAAGCGCGGTTGMCGTAAAAATCGTCTGTCCTCGGTTGCAACACTCACTACCGAGTTCCAAACTGGCTCTGGTAGAAACGTCAGCACAATAATTGTTCATCGGGAACTTCATGAAATGGGTTTCCATTGCCGAGCAGCTGCACACAAGCCTAAGATCACCATGCGCAATGCCAAGCGTCGGATGGAGTGGTGTAAAGCTCACTGCCGTTGGACTCTGGAGCARTGGAAACACATTCTCTAGAGTGATGAATCACGCTTCACCATCTGGCAGTCCGACRGACGAATCTGAGTTTTGCGGATGCCAGAAGAACGCTACTTGCCTGAATGCATAGCGCCAACTGTAAAAAATCTTAATGTTACAGCATAAAATGACATTCTAGAAGATTCTGTGCTTCCAACTGTGGCAAAAGTTTGGGAAAGGCCCTTTCCTATTTTAGCATAACAATGCCCCCATGCACAAAGCGAGGTCCATGGAGAAATGGTTTGTTGAGATCGGTGAGGAAGAACTTGACTGGCCTGCACAGAAATCTGACCTCAACCTCATCGAACCCCTTTGGGACGCCCAATATCAGTGCCCGACCTCACTAATACTCATGGCTGAATGGAAGCAAGTCTCYGCAGCAATGTTCCAACATCTAGTGGAAAGCCTTCCCAGAARAGTGGAAGCTGTTATAGCAGCAAAGGGGGGACCAACTCTATATTAATGCCCATGATATTGGAATGAGATGTTCAACSAGCATCTCAAGACTTTTGGTCATGTAGCGTGCATATTCCATGTTATTATTGCATAACGAGAGAGCAACATGTGGGGGATGAATCAATGTTGTGAGCTACAGTGTGTACTCTATAAAGCCACCAAGTTATGTGCTGACACAGCCTTCTCAAAACTACCATACAGATGTACACAAGAGCAGTTGTGTWAAGTACTTAAGTAAAAATACTTCATAGTACTACTTAAGTMGTTTTTTKGGGTATCTGTACTTTACATCTTTGACTACTTTTACTTTTACTTCACTACATTCCTTAAGAAAATATTGTACTTTTTACTCCATACATTTTCCTTGACACCCAAAAGTACTCGTTACATTTTGAATGCTTAGCAGGACAAGAAAATKGTCCAATTCACACACTAATCAACAGAACATCCCTGGTCACCCTACTGCCTCTGATCTGGCGGACTCACGAAACACACATGCTTCGTTTGTAAATTGTCTCAATGTTGGAGTGTGCACCTGGCTATCCGGAAATTAAAAAAACAAGAAAATGGTGCTGTCTAATATAAGGAATTTGAAATGATTTATACTTTACTTTTGATACTTAAGTATATTTTAGTAATTACATATACTTTTGATACTTAAGTATATTTAAACCAAATACTTTTAGACTTTTACTCAAGTAGAATTTTACTCTGTGACTTTTACTTTTACTTGAGTCCTTTTCTATTTTACTCAAGTATGACATTTGGATACTTTTTCCACCACTGCATAAGAGTAAAGAAAAACTATGCAAAAATGTTTGCATTGTCACATACTGTACACCGGATAGGTGCAGTGAAATGTTTTTTTTTACAGCCATAGTAGTTCGGTGCCCCTGGAGCCAATTAGGGTTAAGTGCCTTGCTCAAGGGCACATTGACAGATTTTTCACCTTTWGAGCTCGAGTATTCAACACAGTGACCTTTTGGTTACTTTCCTAACTCTGTACCACTTGGCTACCTGCCGCCCTGCCTAATGTTTTCAGCTACTGTGTGTAACAGTACTATATAGTCCGTCTTAATGTTTTGAAAAAGCCTTCCGACAGGCCTGTCAACACAGCTAAGGTTCTAAACGCTTGGTAATGACATTCCTCTCATCTGTTTCATTTTSTGTACAGTAGCTACTAGCTATATGTCATACACTGCTCTTTCTGTCTCTGTAAACATCAATATGTGGAGCTGGCAAAATGACAGTGAGTGAGGGGAAACCACAGCTGTGTGGGACTTTTTCCAATTTCCAATTGTTGCTGTTTGTCGGGCATGATAATGACACAAGTGGAATAACAAGCCCTATGATTGGATCACCGTCTGTAAATCATAACTGTGACAGCAACAATTATCATGCCCATAACCGGAACAGATTTGCCATCTTATCAGACAATCAGGAAATTGCTTTTCTTTGAATTACTTGTTGGCTTAGTGAATAAGGGTGACCCTGCCAAGTTGAACATAATATTACATTTTGCACAGCAGATTAAGAAACACTTACAGTGCAATCTATTATACAGTGCTTGACGCCAATACAGTGCTTTAACGTGTGTGTGTGTTGTGTGTGTGTGTGTGTGTGGTGTGTGTGTGTGTGTGTGTGGTGTGGGTGTGTTGTGTGTGTGTGTGTGTGTGTGTGTGGTGTTGGTGTGTGTGTGTGTGCGCTTGTGTTTGAGTTTATTTTTATTTTTACAGGGACAGTGCACATTAATCAACGTTTCAGTAAAAGTGACGGTTTTAGCTCAGCCGGGTGAGAGAAACAGAGAGAAAGTTTGCATACTGCACTGTGTGCACAGACTAGTGCAGAAATGACCCATAAAACCTTGCTAAGCTGGTAGAAAAACTATTTCAGAATGACTAAAGGCTGGAGAGAGGGGTGATCTGCTGCTAGCTGTAGAACACCACTGTCTGTTCCSCCACTGGCTGAGCACCATATAGACTACTGCTGGGCATGGCTCACATCAACACCATTGTCCCAGAAACCCTAGACCCACTCCAATTTATGGAGTGGGTCTCTCCCTAGACCCACTCCAATCTCTATTGCACTCCACACTGCCCTTTCCCACCTGGACAAAAGGAACACCTATGTGAGAATGCTGTTCATTGACTACAGCTCAGTGTTCAACACCATAGTGCCCTCAAAGCTCATCTCTAAGCTAAGGACCCTGGGACTAAACACCTCCCTCTGCAACTGGATCCTGGACTTCCTGATAGGCCGCCCCCAGCTGGTAAGGGTAGGTAACAACACATCCGCCACGCTGATCCTCAACACGGGGGCCCTCGGGGGTGCGTGCTCAGTCCCCTACTGTACTCCCTGTTCACTCATGACTGCACCACCAGGCACGACTCCAACACCATCATTAARTTTGCTGATGACACAAGACAAAGGAGATGATTGTGGACTACAGGAAAAGGAGGACCAAGCAGGTTGAGAGCTTCAAGTTCCTTGGCGTCCACATCACCAACAAACTAACATGGTCTAAGCACACCAAGACCGTCGTGAAGAGGGCACGACAACACCTATTCCCCCTCAGGAGACCTGAAAAGATTTGGCATGGGTCCTCACATCCTCAAAAGGTTTTATAGCTGCACCATYGAGAGCATCCTGACGGGTTGCATCACTGCCTGGTATGGCAACTGCTCAGCCTCCGACCACAATGCACTACAGAGGGTAGTGCGTACGGCCCAGTACATCACCGGGGCCAAGCTTCCTGCCATCCAGGACCTCTATACCAGGCGGTGTCAGAGGAAGGCCCTAAAAATTGTCAAAGACTCCAGCCACCCTAGTTATAGACTGCTCTCTCAGCTACTGCACGGCAAGTCTAGGTGCGCCCAAGTACTAGGTCCAAGAGGCTTCTAAACAGCTTCTACCCCCAAGCAATAAGACTCCTGGACAGCTAATCAATGGCTACCCAGCTTGTTCCAGGGTGTATAGTTTCATTCAAGTGTGTACACACACCCACACACACACACACACACACACACACACAAACACCACACACACACCACACACACAACACACACACCACCCACACACACACACACACCCACACACCACACACACACACACACCACACACCTCCAAGCACGCAGGAGGGACAGCTCCAGGCCCCAGTACCCCACCCTCCTCCTCCTCATCTCTCGTTTCCAGAGCAGATGGGCCTCTCAGCATGCTTCTGTTCACCACACCACAGGCCATGACTCAAACACCACCACACCATAACAAGCTACACTTCACGTTCCCAGCCTCCTCCACCCCCTCTGCCTCCAGATGCCTCCATCTATCTTCTACCCCACCACCCTCTCTCACTCTCATACACACCTACCTGCAGGCCTTGCATATGCTGTAAGCGAGCGAACTATTTCAGCTTCCACTTATTTTAATTWAAMAWWWWTATTTAACCAGGCAAGTCAGTAAAGAACAAATTCTTATTTACAATGACAGCCTAGGAACAGTGGGTTAACTGCCTTGTTCAGGGGCAGAGTGACCTTGTCAGCTCGGGGATTCGATCTAGCAACCTCCTTTCGGTTACTGGCCCAATGCTCTAACCACTAGGCCGTCCCATACCAACCACCATCGACTGAATGACCTCAGAATAGATGGATTCTCCCAGGATTGCAAGCCTTCAAATGTAATCCTTTCAATCAAAACCAGTGTCAACTACGTGTCAAAGCCAAACACATTTTACAACCTTAGTTATATAATCGTTTTAATTCACAAAGTGCCCTCAGCCATCAAGTCTCCTCAGTCATCAAGTCTCCTCAGCCATCAAGTCTCCTCAGCCATCAAGTCTCCTCAGCCATCAAGTCTCCTCAGCCATCAAGTCTCTTCAGCCATCAAGTCTCCTCAGCCATCTTGCCCCTCAGCTAACAACACCTTCAGCCATAAGGACGCCTGCCACCCTGCCCTCCATCCTATCTACCTCCTCTCTACCTCCCCACCCTCCCTCATCCTGACTAATCTCTCCCCTACTCAAGTTTTCTGATGACACCACCCTGGTCGGTCTCATCTCCGACAGCAACGAGCCCAAGTACCATGGAGAGGTTGATCGCCTGGTGGCCTGGTGCAGTCACAACAAGATGGAACTCAACACGTCCATCATTGAGTCCATCCTCCCCTCTTCTATCACCGTCTGGTTTGGGTGTTTGTCTGCCCACTGGAGAAGGTCATCGGCTGTCACCTGCCAACATCAAGGACCTGCACGCCTCCAGGACAAGGAACCGTGCAGGTAAGATCATTGACCCAGCCCAACCCAGACACTCCATGTTTCAAAAGCACCACTCTGGCAGGCGGCTTACAGTAGATCAATCATGACCAAATCAGCCCGCCACCTGAAATGTTTCTCCCCATGCTGTGGCCCTCATCAACCGGCCATCGGGCTCATAGGGATTAAGTGACTTTGCATTGGGCCGTTTAATGCACCTTGCTATCAATTACTAATCTATACTAGTGATGAGCGAGTCAGCTGTTTGTTCGCCCGCACCTGCCCGCAATTGCTGATAACCCATCCGCAAACACCCGACTACATGTGATAAAGTGAAAGTCTGAGACCCGCACCCGACCCTAACCAGAACATGCGCTGTACGCTACAGTCAGACATGGCAGAATCCTTTTTCTCTTACATTTTTTGGGCCTGATTGTGATATGTGTTTCTGCTTATTATTTCTGACATTTTGGTAGGCTATTTGTTAGTCAACTTGTCTATAATTAGATACATGCAGCTTCTCTTCTGTCATTATATGTTGCCCGAGAAGACTGAATAAACCCTTTCTCACCAGAATGTCATAAATCAGTAGAATGAATGCTTAAATATAGTTGAAATTACTAAAGATCACTCTGTCATCTCTGCTTCTTTTGCGGAGCAAAGAAGTTTAGGGACCCGGGGAGAAAATGCAATAAGAAAAAAGAAAAAACAGGAAAGATATTCTTTGCAAAATTTCCAACATCAGTTTGACCGGTTGTAAGGAAATAGAAAGCTGTGAAAATGACTCAACATGCTTCTGAAAATATTTCAGGTAGGCAATTTTTTACATTTTATTTATTTAACCTTTATTTAACAAGTCAGTTAAGAACAAATTCTTATTTACAATGACAACCTACACCGGCCAAACCTGGACGACRCTGGGCCAATTGTGCGCCGCCCTATGGGACTCCAAATCATGGCCGGATGTGATGCAGCCTGGATCCGAACAAGGTACTGCAGTGTCTTAGACCACTGCGCCACTCGGAGGCTTGGATGCATATTTTATGTGGTTGAAATACAACCCGTTTTTATGACGCTGATAGTATGATAATGGCGCCAGAGGGGATGACTGCCGTTTTACAGGCCCCTAACCAACTGTGCTATTTTGTTTGTTTTTTCACATTGTTTGTWACTTATTTTGTACATAATATTGCTGCTACCGTYTCTTATGACCGAAAAGAGCTTCTGGACATCAGAACAGCGATTACTCACCTCGAACTGGACAAAGATATTTTCTTTAATGGTTGTTATGCGAAGGATATACTGCGTCCCCGAGACCAGGCCCAAATCCCCGTCATTCGCGTGCCTTGTGAGAATTCGTCGGCGAGTGGGTAAACCGCCTCTACCATCCGTTCTATTGGCCAACGTGCAATCACYGGAAAATAAACTGGATGATCTACTATCGAGACTATCCTATCAAAGGGACATTAAAAATTGTAATATCTTAAGTTTCAAAGAGTCATGGCTGAACGACGACACGGATAATATAGAGCTGGCTGGGTTTTCCTACGTCTGGTAAGATGAGGGGTGTGGTTCTATTTGTCAATAACAGCTGGCGCGATGTCTAATTTTTAAAAAGTCTCGAGGGATTGCTCGAAATAAGCTGTAGACCAAACTACCTACCAAGATAGACGGCTATGAATAATATAGATGAAACTCTTTACCAACACAAACCGATGATGGCACTAAGACTGCACTCAACRAGCTGTATAAGGGCGGAAGCAAACAAGAAAATGCTCATCCAGAGGCGCGCTTCTAGTGGCCGGGGACTTTAATGCAGGCATACTTAAATCCGTTTTACCTCATTTCTACTAGCATGTCACATGTGCAACATGTGGCAAACAAAGGAAAAAAATCGACACCACCACTTAACTCCACACACAAAGACCGCGTACAAAGCTGTCCTCCGCCCCCATTTGGCAAATCTGACCATAATTCTATCCCCTGATTCCTGTTAAAACCTCTTGCAACTATAGGGGGTGCTGTTCCGCATTAGCATATTTGTGTCTCCAAATTAAACTGCCTCGTGCTAATTCTTGATCGTACAATATGATATTATTGTTATTATTGGATAGAAACACCTTCTAGTTTCTATAGAAGTTGGAATTTTTGTCTCTGAGTGTACAGAAACAATATCTACAGCACTTTTCATGACAGGGTTCAGATTTCAGAAATTTTTACCTCTGATCTGGGGTCTGTTTTTAAGGCACAGTGAATGCTATGAAGAAACGCACTGCCTACGTTTCCTCTGGGTGTCTGTACGTCATCACGTTTTCAATGAATCGATGGACGTTCACAGCCATTATATGACCAAAATGTACAGAGACCGCCTTTCTCAACGTGCGCCTCAAGCGTGAAGGCATCGGACCTGTCTCGTTCCAAGTCGTTTCTAACCAGCAATATTTCTCCGGTCATGTTTTCAGTCGTTATAGTTGTTAAAAACATCATAATGTAGTTAATTTGAGCGTTTTATATCAATTTATATCCGTTTAGTGCGATTGTGAGGAATTTCTTTGTTGTGCGTTCTGAAAGTTTGGACACGTTTTAGGGAGTCGGTCGTTGGTGGTGGACATTTCGAGGACGACAGGACATCTACGACCAAAAGACGTTTATAACATAGAAAGGATACATTGCCCAAGAATATGATGGAAGAACAGCTCAAAGTAAGCATATTTAATATGATAAACCGTGTTTCTGTCGAAATATTTTAAACGCATAATTCGCCATTTTGTTTGGTATAGCTTCACTTGCCAACCCTGTATTGAAAAGTAAGGATAATTTTAAAAATGTAAATCAGCGGTTGCATTAAAACTAATTTGTCTTTCGATTCCTGTAAACCCTGTATTTTTTTAGTCAAGTATATGATTAGCTTTCATTAAACTAGATCACTCTGATAGATGAGTCAGACATATTGAGGCTTGATTTCCTAGTATTTTTATTGTGTAACCACGGTTTTGTATGGCTAAATATGCACCTTTTCGAACAAACTGTATATGTATATGTAAAATGATGTTACAGGAGTGTCATCGGAAGAATTCTGAGAAGGTTAGTGAAAAAATTAATTATTATTTTGGCGTGATTACGTTATAGCGCTCTTTGCTGGATCGATGCTCTTGTACGTTTTCACATGTGGTATGCTAACTTATCGATTATTGTGTTTTCGCTGTAAAACGCTTGAAAATCTGAAATATGGTCTGAAATCAAAGAACTGGTCTTTCCATTGCTATGCTTTGTCTATTCTATGAAATGTTTTATGATGAGTAAATTGTCATACACGTTGCTCTATCTAGTAATTCTAGTCAATTTGTGATGTCGGTGCAATTTGTAAACTGTGATTTCTACTGAAATCTCACTTTTTTCTAACAAAACTATCTATACCATGAATTGTTATCAGACTGTCATCTGATGGTTTTTTTTATAGGTTATTGGCTATCAATATCTTAGTTGAGCCGAATTGGTGATAGCACCTGAAGGAGTAAGAAACTGATGGAGTTAGAATAGTGGTGTATTTTTGCTAACGTGGTTAGCTAATAGATTTACATATTGTGTCTTCCCTGTAAACATTTTAAAAATCTGAAATGGTGGCTTTTTCACAAAGATTTGTATCTTTCATTAGGTGGCTTGGACTTGTGATTTAATGATATTTAGATGCTACTATCTACTTTTGAAGCTATGCTAGCTATGCTAATCAGTGTGTGGGGGTGGGGGTGCTCCCGGATCCGGGTTTCTGAGGCAGTAAAAGTTAATAGCAAAAACTGAAGCAGGTATTTTCTTTTTTTTCTTTTATTTAACTAGGCAAGTCAGTTAAGACAAATTCTTAACTTTGTTAGGTTAGTCATGGCTCACATCAACACAATCATCCGGAAACCCTAGACCCCTACAATTCGCATACCACAGATAATGCAATCTCATTCACACTCCACACTGCCCACTAAGCTAAGGACCCTGGGACTAAACCCCTCCCTCTGCAACTGAATCCAGGACTTCCTGACAGCGCTCACCAGGTGGTAAGGGTAGGCAACACACATCTGCCACGCAGATCCTCAACACTGGGGGCCCTCAGGTGTAAGTGCTTAGTCCCCTCCTAAGAACGACTCCAACACCATCATTAAGTTTGCTGACACAACAACAGTGGTAGGCCTGATCACTGACAACAATGAGACAGCCAATAGGGAGGAGGTCAGAGACCTGGCAGTGTGGTGTCAGGACAACAAACTCTCCTCAATGTGAGCAAGACAAAGGAGCTGATCGTGGACATCAGAAAAAGGAGGGCAGAATAGGCCCCCATTAACATCAACGGGCTGTAGTGGAGCTGGTCAAGAGTTTCAAGTTCCTTGGTGTCCACATCACCAACAAACTATCATGGTCCAAACACACCAAGACAGTCGTGAAGAGGGCAGACAACACCTGACCTGACCAGTTGCATCACCACCTGGTATGGCAACTGCTCGGCATCAGACGTAAGGCGCTACAGAGGGTAGTGCGTACGGCCCAGTACATCGCAGGAAGCTTGGCCCCAATGGGCCGTACACACTACCCTCTGTAGCGCCTCCAGGAACTACAGTGCATTCGAAAGTATTCAGATCCCTTGACTTATTCCACATTTTGTTAAGTTACAGCCTTATTCTAAATTGATTAAATTAAATAAAATCCTCAGCAATCTACACACAATACCCATAATGACAAAGTGAAAACAGGTTTTTGAAATTTTTGCAAATGTATTAAAACAAAATATCTTATTTACGTATTCAGACCCTTTGCTATGAGACTCAAAATTGAGCTCAGCTGCATCTGTTTCTAGTGATCATTCTTGAGATTTCTACAACTTGATTGGAGTCCACTTGTGGTAAATTCAATTGATTGGACATGATTTGGAAGGCACACGCCTGTCTATATAAGGTCACCAGTTGACAGTGCAAGTCAGAGAAAAAACCAAGCCATGAGGTCGAGGGAATTGTCCGTAGAGCTCCAAGACTGGATTGTGTCGAGGCACAGATTGAGGAAGGGTTCCAAAACATTTCAGCAGCATTGAAGGCCCCAGAACACAGTGGCCTCCATCATTCTTAACCTTTTCATACGTGAGTTAAAATATCTCTAACGGTCGCCCAGCGTGAGTTTTTTTATGCACGTTATGTCAGAATGCACTCACTGTTCCGAATGTGATTTACTCAACAGGACAGTTAATCCCGCTGCCCTCAAACTAAGGCACGCTGACTGTTTTTATTTATAGGCTGTTTAAACTTGTCAATTTCAAATGATTTTCTTACAAGTTTTATTCTCTAATAACAGTTTGAATAGAGGTGTGTTCCGTCACCTCATTAATTCATAAAAGTAGGCCATTTCACTTTTGCGGACAATTGATTTTTTAGGCATTACTGGCCGGACAAACCTCCCCATTGTTTCTGCAGATCAAGTATGCAGACATTTGTGCCTCTTCAGTCCAGAACAGGACCTGCAAAAACTTTTTACATTTTCCGGCTGGTGTCGGCTAGTGTTTTCATTACTACATGATAATAACTTTGGATATGTGTGCGTTTCTATCAAAGTAAGTGCCTTATTACGTTATAATAGTTACTGTTGTCGTGTTATGTAGTCTACTGTAGCTCACTATGTATGGAGCGTAATATATTTGTGTGTTTTCCTTATAACCACGGACACGCGAGGTAACGTTACTCTATTTCATAAACTTTATGGTGTTATACTCAATTGTGATTATGTAGGCAGCTACAGTCTTCTATTAGAGAAGTATTAGCTTGTTGTCTTTTGAGCTACCCTGGCTTATGACCATGGTTTGTTTTTTAATTTGGCCTGTTAGCATAGCTCTGTTCTGCCCTGCCCCTTGTGGAGCTCAACAGTTACTGTTTCTTACCGTTATATAACAATATTTGTGATTTGTCAATATAATTCATAATTTTATAGCAGTGTTTTATTATGTTACTTGTTTGCAATATTGTTTTATTGCAATATCCTTATTGTATTCTAATGAATAATTCCTCTTTATTGTGTACTTTCAGAAACCACACATACAAACAGTATTGAACATTATTTGCCATATCATAACTGTATCTGGACATCTTTCAAGCTGAAGATTGAGGCCAGATGTTGTATGCCAGCGTACACTCCTTAACAGTACTGGATGAAAACACATATGTCATGTTTGTCTTTGATCATGTCTTGTCCTGTGCTTCCCTCTGCTGGTCTTATTAGGTTTTTCTCTTTCTCTCTCTCTATCGTTCCGTTCATGCTCCCAGCTGTTTCTCATTCTCCCTACGACTCATTTTACTCTTTCACACCTGTCCCTATTTTGCCCTCTGATTAGAGTCCCTATTTCTCCCTCTGTTTTCCGCTCCTGTCCTTGTCGGATCTTGTTTGATGTTTGCTGTTCCTGTGTCTTGTTTCGCCCTGTCGTGTTCTTTGCCTTCTTCAGATGCTGCGTGTGACAGGTGTCTATGTCAGCTACGGCCAGTGCCTTCCCGAAGCGACCTGCAGTCTGTGGTCGCGTCTCCAGGCGTTCCTCTCTATTGACGAGAGGATTTCAGTTTCCTGTTTTGGATTACCATTGATTATATCCAGGAGAATCATTATTTGTTTATTACTGGAATAAAGACTCTGTTACTATTACGTCGCTTTTGGGTCCTCATTCATCAGCATAACAGAGAATCCGACCAAGATGGACCCAGCGACTATGGATTCTCTCAACACTGCCGTCGAGTTCCAGGGAGCATGCTCGGCAGACACGAGCAGGAATTGTTTGCTGCTCGTCATGCCGTTGAGACCCTGGCCCGTTCAGGTCTCCGATCTCTCTGGACAGTTTCAGAGTCTTCGTCTCGTGCCACCACTAACTTCCTGGTCTTCCGAGTCTCCGGAACCTAGGGTTAATACCCACCCTGTTTACTCTGGGTACAGCCCATGAGTTGTCGCTCCTTGTCGTACACCAGTGGTAGATATTGTGTTCTCTCTCCAGCCCAACACGTACTCAAGAGAGAGAGCTCGGATCGCTTACGTCTATCACTCCTTACTGGTCGCGGCTCGGAGTGGGCACAGCTATCTGGGAGGCATAAGGGCTGAGTGTATCTAACGTTAATCAGAACTTTAAAGAGGAGATGATAGCGGGTTTTTGATCGTTCAGTTTTCGGGAAGGGCGCTTTCCAAGGGCCCGGCCTTCCCTATGTTCAAGGTGATCGATCCATAAGCGTGATGACTCTATAGAGTTTCGCACTCTTGCTGCTCCAGTGACTGGTATGAGCCGGGCCCCCGTTGCTCGCTGTTGTGTTCTCTGGAGGGACTTCACGCTGAGGTTTAGGATGAGATTCTCCCGGGAAGTCCTTCTCCGCCGTGGCACTCTTTGATTGTCAGTAACTCGCGCACTAATGTTATGAAACTCTGCGTTCTCCGCATAGAACGACGGATTAGATTTCGTCATCCGAGCTCGTGGAAAGAGAGTTCAGCGTTAACGCGTGCTCTTCCTCTCCGCATCTCAAACCGTCCTCCTCCGCACGGTCAGAGACTGAGCCGATGCAGCTGGGGAGGTATTCGCATCTCGACAAGGGAGAGGGAAGGAGAATCACCAACGCGGCCTTGCCTCTAATTGCGGTCTGCTGGACATTTTGTCTGTCATGTCAGTAAAGCCCAAGCTCATCAGTAAGCGGGGTATACTGGTGAGCGCTACTACTGACCAGTCTCTCCATCAAGATCCTGTACTCCTGTACACGCCTTGTCGGTCCATTCTACGCTGGACCGGGTTTCGGCTGCTTCCCCCTGCAGTGCTTGCATGACTTCGGGCTTGAGGGTTTGTTTTATGACGAGCATGGGCTCGGAAACATGACCATTCCTCTCGACAGTTAGGGGAACCACGCCCATGTCGCCTTAGATGGTAGTCTTCTCCCCAGTAATCAGATGTAGACCTAACCTTAACCCATCACTGTATCTGGTAACCGACAGTGAGACATTCCTTTTGATTTTTCTCGTTCACCTTTTACACTTTGTTTTGGGGTCATCTGGCTAGTATGTCAATTTCTAGCTGTAATTGGTCTAGTACTTCTCTTCTATCCTGAACGTTTTCTTGTCATGTGAAGTGTTTAATGCTGCTATCCCCTTCCTGTGTCTTCTGTCCCCTATACTACCAGGAAAGAACTGGTGATGGAACGGAGTGCGGAGGAATATCATGATTGCGCACGGTCTTCAGGAGTCGGCTCCAGAGCCAGCTCCCTTCCTCCTCACCGGTGTATGATTGTTGTCTTGCTCTCTTCCGGGGACCACTCCCCCTCGGGTAAGACTATATCCTCTGTGATCGGCTTCTCCGAACTGTAAGGCTCTCGAGGATTACTGTCTGTTCTCTCCGACGCCGGTGACC
>NC_036860.1:42985274-42987662 GCF_002910315.2 Salvelinus sp. IW2-2015 | reverse complement strand
TGTTGTGGGGGGTGGGGGTGCTCCGGATCCGGGTTTCTGAGGCAGTAAAAGTTAAAAGCAAAAACTGAAGAAGGTATTTCTTTTTTTTTTCTTTATTTAACTAGGCAAGTCAGTTAAGAACAAATTTTAACTTTGTTAAGGTTAGTCATGGCTCACATCAACACAATCATCCCGGAACCCTAGACCCACTACAATTCGCATACACAGATAATGCAATCTCATTCACACTCCACACTGCCCACTAAGCTAAGGACCCGGTGGGACTAAACCTCCCTCTGCAACTGAATCCAGGACTTCGACAGGCTGCCACCAGGTGGTAAGGGTAGGCAACAAACACATCTGCCAACGCAGATCCTCAACACTGGGGGCCCCTCAGGTGTAAGTGCTTAGTCCCTCCTAAGAACGACTCCACACCATCATTAAGTTTGCTGACAACACAACAGTGGTAGGCCTGATCACTGACAACAATGAGACAGCCAATAGGGAGGAGGTCAGAGACCTGGCAGTGTGGTGTCAGGACAACAAACTCTCCCTCAATGTGAGCAAGACAAAGGAGCTGATCGTGGACATCAGAAAAAGGAGGGCAGAATAGGCCCCCATTAACATCAACGGGGCTGTAGTGGAGCTGGTCAAGAGTTTCAAGTTCCTTGGTGTCCACATCACCAACAAACTATCATGGTCCAAACACACCAAGACAGTCGTGAAGAGGGCACGACAACACCTGACCTGACCAGTTGCATCACCACCTGGTATGGCAACTGCTCGGCATCAGACCGTAAGGCGCTACAGAGGGTAGTGCGTACGGCCCAGTACATCGCAGGAAGCTTGGCCCCAATGGGCCGTACACACTACCCTCTGTAGCGCCTCCAGGAACTACAGTGCATTCGGAAAGTATTCAGATCCCTTGACTTATTCCACATTTTGTTAAGTTACAGCCTTATTCTAAAATTGATTAAATWAAATAAAAATCCTCAGCAATCTACACACAATACCCCATAATGACAAAGTGAAAACAGGTTTTTAGAAATTTTTGCAAATGTATTAAAAAACAAAATATCTTATTTACGTATTCAGACCCTTTGCTATGAGACTCAAAATTGAGCTCAGCTGCATCCTGTTTCTAGTGATCATTCTTGAGATTTCTACAACTTGATTGGAGTCCACTTGTGGTAAATTCAATTGATTGGACATGATTTGGAAAGGCACACGCCTGTCTATATAAGGTCCACCAGTTGACAGTGCAAGTCAGAGAAAAAACCAAGCCATGAGGTCGAGGGAATTGTCCGTAGAGCTCCAAGACTGGATTGTGTCGAGGCACAGATCTGAGGAAGGGTTCCAAAACATTTCAGCAGCATTGAAGGTCCCCCAGAACACAGTGGCCTCCATCATTCTTAACCTTTTCATACGTGAGTTCAAATATCTCTAACGGTCGCCCCAGCGTGAGTTTTTTTATGCACGTTATGTCAGAATGCACTCACTGTTCCAGAATGTGATTTACTCAACAGGACAGTTAATCCCCGCTGCCCTCAAACTAAGGCACGCTGACTGTTTTTATTTATAGGCTGTTTAAACTTGTCAATTTCAAATGATTTTCTTACAAGTTTTATTCTCTAATAACAGTTTGAATAGAGGTGTGTTCCGTCACCTCATTAATTCACATAAAAGTAGGCCATTTCACTTTTGCGGACAATTGATTTTTTAGGCATTACTGAGCCGGACAAACCTCCCCATTGTTTCTGCAGATCAAGTATGCAGACATTTGTGCCTCTTCAGTCAGAACAGGACCTGCAAAAACTTTTTCACATTTTCCGGCTGGTGTCGGCTAGTGTTTTCATTACTACATGATAATAACTTTGGATATGTGTGCGTTTCTATCAAAGTAAGTGCCTTATTACGTTATAATAGTTACTGTATGTCGTGTTATGTMGTTTCTACTGTAGCTCACTATGTATGGAGCGTAATATATTTGTGTGTTTTCCTTATAACCACGGACACGCGAGGTAACGTTACTCATTTCATAAACTTTATGGTGTTATACTCAATTGTGATTATGTAGGCAGCTACAGTCTTCTATTAGAGAAGTATTAGCTTGTTGTCTTTTGAAGCTACCCTGGCCTTATGACCATGGTTTGTTTTAATTTGGCCTGTTWGCATWGCTCTGYYCTGCCCTGCCCCCTWGTGGAGCTCAACAGTTACTGTTTCTTACCGTTATATAACTAATATTTGTGATTTTGTCAATATAATTCATAATTTTTATAGCAGTGTTTATTATGTTACTTGTTTGCAATATTGTTTTATTGCAATATCCTTATTGTATTCTAATGAATAATTCCTCTTTATTGTGTACTTTCAGAAACCACACATACAAACAGTATTGAACATTATTTG
>NC_036860.1:42968287-42979116 GCF_002910315.2 Salvelinus sp. IW2-2015 | reverse complement strand
ACAAAGAGAGAGATCATCCTCTCGCCTTCTCATCCTCCACTCCCTCTTAGGTAAAGTAATTACCTACCAAAAGTACAGAGAAACCTCATGAGAGAGCTGCTGGAGGAGTACCGACACCCCTCGGCACCCCATCGCACTGGGGGTCGTCATTTCTGCAGACAATTCCCTAACGCTCACTGCATTGGCATTTTCCCTGAGAAGTTCCTCAAAACTGCTGATCAAGGTAGTCACACACGGAGCACTGCAAATGTGCCAGAAGCAGAGGAGGTTGACACAGTACATTTGTGTTTTAGCTTGGCGGCAACACCTCTATGTGTTCACCATGCTTTGGGAGTAGTCATATGCTCAAGCGACTATTGACGCACATCTGCAGCATCACTGACTGACTGACTTGACAAGGTGATCAAGCCATGATAATATGATACCATGAAACCATGATACATGATACTTATGAATACCATGATACCATGATACTAATGATACGCATGATACCATGATACCATGATACCATGATACCGATGAACGTGGATACCATGATACCATGATACCATGATACTAGATACCATGATACCATGATAACTATGATACCATGATACCATGAATACTATGGCCTTTAGAGGTGGGGTTGGAAATGAAGTTGTTGTTCAATCACTGGCATGAATATGAAAATATGGGTAAGCTATTCATAAGTTGTCACGTGCTGCAGTTTTTTTCCCCCCTCTAGTAAAACAAAGGTATCTTTCTTTACCCATCACCAATACTTCAAATAAAATAGACGACTAATTCATATTGGCTATGTGTTTTCATCCAGTACTGTTAAGGAGTGTACGCTGGCATACAACATCTGGCCTCATCTTCAGCTTGAAAGATGTCCAGATACAGTTATGATAATTGCAGGGAGTGGGGAGGATGAGGGAAGGGAGAGGATGATGAGGCAGTGGGTAGGTGGGTGAGATATTGTCACTGTAATTGCATAATGGAACTGTATGTGAYTTGTATGTRAACTGTACGTCCAATTACAAAAAATACCTTGTTCAGTAACCATCTCACCTGTTAGTTGGTGGTCAACTATGTGGCCATTGAGGGCAGCAGTGTCGATCAAATGGAAAAATATCTTCATATACCATATACCACTATTTTCTGGAGAGGACATGAACGTCTTGTTTGACATGCAACTTTACAGCCAGCTGTTGACCGTTCTCCTTGAACTCCACCTCCCCTCTCTGCATCTTCCTGCATCCGAATGCCGGCATCCCCTTCCTGGTCGACCTGACTGTGCCASAGGCCCCTATGCTGTTAGAGAGCAGATGCTGGAAGAGTGTGGGACTGCTGTACCAATTGTCCACATAGAAAGTGTGTCCCTTGCCGAGATGAGGAGCCAGCATGGTCATCACCACGGACCCGGAMAYCCCAAGCCCCTCATAATGTTGGATGTCAGTGGTGGACCCTGTGTAAACTMTAATRTCCTGGACAAATCCTGTCTTCACGTCGCACATGACAAAGAACTTGACCCCAAACYTGTGCCTTTTGGAGGGAATATATTGCCGGAACGCCAGCCTACCCTTCCGTAACATCAGGGACTCATCAATGCAATGCATAGGTCCTTGTATGGCCTAAAGACCCGACCAAATGCTGATGTCTGGCTGGTAMGAACATTTCTTATTTTGTGTAATGGGTCATTTAGGTTGGCAGTAGCATTGTTGACGAAATGCAGGCATCGCAGAAGAACTAGGAAGCGGTCTTGAGAAAAGAGGGTGGCAAAGAAGGGAGTTGAAAACACAGGATCTATGCTCCAGTATTCTCTTAGGGAGTTATTCTTTACTGTTCTCATGAGAAGGACTGTCACCAGGAAGGTATACATTTCACTAATTGTGGTTGTTACCCATTTAACGAGTTCCCCCCTCACTCCTGGCTCTCTCTTATGTAGCTCCAAGGCATAGCGATTGGTCTCCTCTACTCCTGGACTCCCCACCAGCTCCTCTGTCAGAAAGACCTTGAAGCACTCTGCCTCAGTTGGAAATGGCAAGGGGCGTTGCACTCCAGACTGGGACTCATCAAAGCAAACAGCAGGGCCAGGAGGGTTGAAATGGCTGGCTTCCTTCCAGCTACTACAGACCTCCTGTACTTCATCCCCTGTCGGTCTGCCGCCATCACCACCATCATCTTRAAAGGGACCTGGGACTTCGTCAGGGGACAAAGAGCCCTCAGATTCATGGTTCTCAATGGCTACAAGGTTGGGGGAGGCTCCTCACTGTCACTGTCAATGTCAGAATCTGATTCCTGACTTTCAGACTCATTGTCAGAATTGATCAAAATCTCCAGAATTTCCACATTTGTGAGTTGTCCTCCTTTGAAAGACTTTGCTAATGCTACAGCTTAGCTCACTAGCTACATACATAAACAACAAACACTGAATGGCTCAGAGTGGGAGCCAGAGGTTTGTGATTGACCTGCCAGCACGCGCCACTTGTATCAAATCAATCCCTATCAGAAAATGTTTGCGTTAGTAATTATTTATTTACTGTTTTATTCATGTTTTCAAGTACTTGTGACAAATCCATGCATTCCAACTCTTGCATAGACTTGTAATTGAACACATTATGTGTGTAAAACACTTTTAAAAAGTTTGTACTGATTATGGTGAGCTAAGCTAATTCAAGCTATGTGTGGAGGCAATGTTTGTTGACATACAACGCATTCTGGGACACGTAAATGTCTTTCGGACTAAAATTTTTATAATAAAATGAGGTGAGGGAGTGTTCACTCATTTTTCAAATAAAACTTCCGGAAGTGAATGATGGGATATGAACGATGGCAGACGACACACCCCTTTAACATGCATACTGCAAACAGACCAAACTCATCTTGTCTCCTCTTATTATCTTTGGTTGACGTGAAAAAACACAAACTAACATCGTTATTTACTTTCGATTTCAAATTTTTTTTACTCAATTATTTCGATCAATGATTGAGCTCACCCGTGATGTGATTAATTATAAATAGTAATTGCTATTAGCTAATTCATTGTAGTTTTTGTCAACCGAGAGTTATCTTTCCTCAGTTAGCGCTAGGACAAATGTAGGCCTACATTTTCCGGTTTGGATGATTGTGTTATGCTGTAAGCTACTTCCTGTGGATGTCTGAACATTGCATCCAAATAAAAAACTGGACATTCTAAATAAGTGTTCTAATCACACCGGTTTTTGAGCGTACGCTGCAGGGACTACTGTAGAATGATCACACCTATTTGTGTGGTACGTGTGAGAAGGTTAAAATGGAAGAAGTTTGGAACCACCAAGACACTTCCTAGAGCTGACCGCCTGGCCAAAACTGAGCAATTCGAGGGAGAGGGGCCTTGGTCAGGGAGGTGACCAAGAACCCGATAATCACTCTGACAAAGCTCTAGAGTTCCTCTGTGGAGATGGGAGAACTTCCAGAAGGACAACCATCTCTGCAGCACTCCACCCAATTAGGCCTTTATGCTGGACGGATGCCACTCCTCAGTAAAAGGCACATGACAGCCCACTTGGAGATTGCCAAAAGGCACCTAAAGTTTATAGACCATAAGAAACCAGATTCTCTGGTCTGATGAAACCAAGATTGAACTCTTTTAGCCTGAATGCCAAGCGTCACCACTGGAGGAAACCTGGCACCATCCTATGCTGAAGCATGGTGCGTGGCCGCATCATACTGTGGGGATGTTTTTTCAGCGGCCGGGGATTGAGAGACAATTCAGGGTTGAAGGTTCACCTTCCAACAGGGCAACACAACCCCTAAGCACACACAGCCAAGACAATGCAGGAGTGGCCCAGCCAGAGCCCGGACATGAACCCGATCAAACATCTTCTGGAGAGACGCTGAAAATAGCTGTGCAGCAATGGCTCCCCATGCCAACCTGACAGAGCTTGAGAGGATTCTGCCAGAGAAGAAATGGGAGAAACTCCCCAAATACTGGTGTGGCCAAGCATAGTAGAGTCATACCCAAGAAGAATCAAGGCTGTAATGTCGCGCTGCTAAAGGTGCTTCAACAAAGTACTGAGTAAAGGGTCTGAATACTTAGTAGCTTGGATGAAAAGGTTCCAGAGGACCCAGAGTAAACTGCCTGCTCCTCGGTCCCAGTTGCTAATATTGCATATTATTATTAGTATTGGATAGAAAACACATCCGAAGTTTTCTAAAACTGTTTTGAATGATGTCTGTGGAGTATAACAGAACTCATATGGCAGGCAAAAAACCCTGAGAGAAAAATCCAACCAGGAAGTGGGAAATCTGAGGTTTGTAGGTTTTCCAACTCATCGCCTATCGACTAACACAGTGGGATATGGGTCATTCTGCACTTCCTACGGCTTCCACTAGATGTCAACAGTCTTTAGAACCTTGTCTGATGCTTCTATTGTGAAGGGGGGCCGGGAAAATGAGAGGGGATTGGAGTAAGGTCTACCATGACCTGAACATGTGCTGACCATGTGCGCGTTCATGTGAAGAGCGAGCTCTGTTCCATACGCACTTCTGCAGAAAAATGGAATTCTCCGGTTGGAACATTATTCAAGATTTATGTTAAAAAACATCCTAAAGATTGATTCAATACATCGTTTGACTGTTCTACTGACTGTTACGGAACTTTTTGACATTTCGTCTGCTTTTAGTGAACGCGCTTCGTGACTTTGGATTTGTTTACCAAAACGCGCTAACAAAAAGTAGCTATTTGGACATAAATGATGGACATTACCGAACAAATCAAAACATTTACTGTGGAACTGGGATTCCTGGGAGTGCATTCTGATGAAGATCATCAAAGGTAAGTGAATATTTATAATGTTATTTCTGACTTCTGTTGACTGCACAAATATGGCGGATATATTTTTGTCTTGATTGGGCTCTGAGTGCCGACCTCAGATTATTGCATGGTTTGCTTTTTCCGTAAAGCTTCTTTTGAAATCTGACACAGCGGTTGCATTAAGAACAAGTTTATCTTTAATTCTATGTAAAACATGTATCTTTCATCAACGTTTATGATGAGTATTTCTGTTATTTGTGTGGCTCTCTGCAATTTCTCGGTATATTTTGGGGCATTTTGAACATGGCGCCAATGTAAACTGAGGTTTTGGATATAAATATGAACTTATCGAACAAACATATATGTATTGTGTAACATGAAGTCCTATGAGTGTCATCTGATGAAGATCATCAAAAGTTAGTGATTCATTTTATCTCTTTTCTGCTTTTTGTGACTCCTGTCTTTGGCTGGAAAAATTGCTGTGTTTTTTCTTGTGATTTGGCGGTGACCTAACATAATCGTTTGTGGTGCTTTCGCTGTAAAGCCTTTTTGAAATCGACACTGTGGTGGGATTAACAAGAAGTGTATCTTTAAAATGGTGTGAAACACTTGTAAGCTTGAGGAATTTTAATTATGAGATTTCTGTTTTTGAATTTGGCGCCCTGCACTTTCACTGGCTGTTGTCATATCGATCCCGTTAACGGGATTGCAGCCCTAAGAAGTAAGTAAAATGTAATATTTCAGTTTTTTATTTGTAATACATTTGCAAAAATGTATAAAAACCWGTTTTTGCTTCGTCATTATGGGGATTGACGAGGAAGATTGAAGAGGAAAAAATAAAATGTAATCAATTATGTTAGGCTGTAACCTAACAAAATGTGGAAAAAGTCAAGGGGTCTGAATACTTTCTGAAGGCACCGTATATACTAGGCGGTGTCAGGGGAAGGCCCAAAWAATGGTCACTGCTGCTACTCAATGYTTATTATCTATGCATAGTCACTTTACACTGTACCTACATGTACAAATTACYTGGACTAACCTGTACCCCGGCACATTGACTCAGTACCGGTAGCCCCTGTATATAGCCTCGCTATTGTTACTTTTTATTTTAAAAATTACTTTMGTTTATTTAGTAAATATTTTCTTAACTATTTCTTGAAYTGTATTATTGGTTAAGGGCTTGTAAGTAAGCATTTCATGGTAAGGTCTACAMCGGTTGTATTCGGCGCATGTGACAAAWACAATTTGATTTGATTTGATAAAGATAGATACCGTCTGTGGAGGCCCTAACTTCACATTCTCTCAAGATGTTGAAATAAATAAATCATATTCTCCACTCCTGTTCCCGAGTCAAAMTTTTGCCTACATTTGGTGTACCATTTTACAGCAAGAAATGCTTAATTCTGCAAGAGTTCATATTAAGGCTRTGTGAGAGGTTAWARACCTACAGTCAGTGTCCAATTTCCAATTAACCCAGCAAAACAGTAGGCTACAGTTCCCTTGATGTGCCATAGGCCTATTTGATGTCCCCGTCTTGTGACTGTTGAATTTTGTATAGAGCCTCACAATCATCACACATAACGTAGCTGGCACTGCTTTCACCACTTCACCAAATCTTTCCAAAACATGACTTTTCTCGCCTTCGCTTCTCTTTATTTTCAACTCTCCATTTCACAGCTTTTCTCTTAGTGAATTAAACTCTGACATTGTCCCTTTTACCTCCGTGGAGTGACGTACATTTTTCTGCCTTTCCCAGAAGCTATTTGGCGCGTGTACAGTTAGGCCCTAAAGCTTAGGCTTACGCACTAATGCCAGGTAGCCTAAAATAATGAAATACAAACCTCAATAGCCTATACACAGTGTACAAAACATGAGGAAAAACATCATGCTCTTTCATGACATAGACTGASCAGGTGAATCCAGGTGAAAGCTATGATCCCTTATTGATGTAACCTGTTAAATCCACTTCAATCAGTGTATATGAAGGGGGGGAGACAGGTTAAAGAAAGATTTTTAAGCCTTGAGACAATTGAGACATGGATTGTGTATGTGTGTCATTCAGATTTAACTGTTTTTGAACGGGGTTTGGTAGTAGGTGCCAGGTGCATCGGTTTGAGTGTGTCAAGAACTGCAATGCTGCTGGGTTTTTCACACTCAACAGTTTCCCGTGTGTATCAAGAATGGTCCACCACCTAAAGAACATCCAGCCAACTTGACACAACTGTGGGAAGCATTGGAGTCAACATGGCCCAGCATCCCTGCGGAACASTTGACAGCTTGTAGAGTTCAAGTCCCGACGAACTGAGGCTGTTCTGAGAGCAAAAAGGGTGCAACTCAATATTAGGAAGGTGTTCCTAATGTTTTGTACACTTACGCCTGCCACCCACCCACCATTTATCCACACAATATTTCATGAMCATAAACCCGCCTGCTCCGCRGATATAACCRCGGGACTGCGAATTATAAGCCAACCCGCGCATCACTAATCTGCACTATACTGCATTTGTACTATGTTCATCTYTGCACAACACTGTATGTATTCACCATGGCAGTATCCCTCCCCATGCTTATATAGATATATCCCCTCTATAAATTGTATATTCCCTCTGTAATCAGCCTATACTCCAGAGTTGTRTGTTATGTTTACTGTACCGATATTGTATAGTCTGTACGATGTCTATGAGGACTTGTGTCTGTATTCCGTTTGTAAAGTGTGTACTGCAGGCAGCACCGTCTCACTAAAGTACATTCTGGGTATGTGTAAATGTACTTGGTGAATAAAGGTGATTCTGATGAAGTAGGACTCACAAAGAGCTACATATATTACAACTGATGATGTTTCAACTGATTGAAGTTTCACTATGCAGACTGAACAGTAGCCTACTCTACCARACTGCAACAACAGCACTCAGATGCACTGTCACTATAAAACACRGATTGTTCCACAATGAAAAATAGCAGTAGCGATAAACTATGTACATAGACTTGAACCAACAAATTTGCTGCTCTGCACCCATCCATTTTTTGCAGAAATGCTGCTGTGCACCCATCCATTTTCACCACCGACAATGCCCCCCTTATCTGTGCTCTTTATTTCAGCACAGAGCGACATGTCAAAAGCTGTTACAAGCATTTCTGTATTTTACCCCCCTGACCAGACAGTATCTGGAAGTTCAGTACATTGGTTCCGTGCCAGCCAGATATAGAAAAATATTGCCTAGCTGGAATCTGTGTGGTGCGGAACAGGCAAAACAAGAAAAAACACCTCTCATTGAATTCCTTTCTAAACTAGCTCTCCTCTCATTTCCTTTCCTTTCCTCTCTTTTTTTCAAACTATCTCTGCTCTCCTCTTCAAACTATATCCCCTCCCCTCCCCTAATTACAGGCCTTTGGAGCGGTGAAAAGATCATATTTCTGCTGTGGAATAACTCTGGGAGGAGGAGAATGTCTTTATTCCGTTTAAAGAACAATGGAGGCCACAGAGGGCAGAGACAATGATATTTCCACATTTGCATATGTCATGAAGCATGACAGATTGGAGTGTTATTGGAGCTGAGTGGGATATGCTAATGCTCACTTGGCTGGAATCAAAACAGACTGGCTGGCTCCTTGAGGGGAGGGTCAGAAACACAGTGTGTGGTTATTAAAAAATATAACGTTATAATAATTATCATCACTGTTGCCATCATTGTTGTCATCATTATCATCATCATGTCTGTTGACCCTGTCTTTAGCAGGAGGATTTACTAGAGGGTATCCTATCCAGTTGACAGTACCAACACCCTTTGTCATTCACCCCTGCTGGTTCGAATTGGAACCAAATAATGTTTTTCAGAGCAATGCCATAGGGGAACCATTTTAGGTTATCTGAAGAACCTTAAATGGGTTCTTTGAAGCCTTATTTGCATATTTCCAAGGSTGCCTTTCAGGTGAATTTTAGAGTTACCAGTACCACCCTTGACTGTGTTTTCTAGTGACAGRGACATAGTTTTTGCATTCATTCATTCTCAGTCCAGTGACCTTCACAAGCTGAGATCCTAAATGATCCTAAACGGAGATCCTAAATGATCTCCCCACCGGTTTGCAACAAAGTTGCTTTTATGTTTCTAGCTTGATTTTCTGAATAAAACTGGAATTGTGGGTGATTTTTTTYWAAACTGCACTGTTGRTTAGGGGCTCGTAAGCAAGCATTTCACTGTAAGGTCTACACCTGTTGTATTCAGCATTTCACTGTAAGGTCTACACCTGTTGTATTCAGCATTTCACTGTAAGGTCTACACCTGTTGTATTCAGCATTTCACTGTAAGGTCTACACCTGTTGTATTCAGCATTTCACTGTAAGGTCTACACCTGTTGTATTCAGCATTTCACTGTAAGGTCTACACCTGTTGTATTCGGCGCATGTGGCTAATAGCATTTGACTTGATTTGATTTTCATTCAGCAACACAGGGATTCCTCACTCACGACTAGTGCCAGGGTCATGCTGCTGTGGACAATCACAAAATCTAGAGCTGATAATCACAAAATCTAATCTAAATGATAATCACAAAATCTAGAGCTACTGGTAAGTGAAACTAGTTAGCAAGCTAGCTAGTTAGCTGATTTAGCTGGCTAGCAAACAGCTGTCGATAGATTCACACATTGCTAAATGTGCAAACTGATGGTGTAGGCCACTACAGTATAGTAAAGAAAAACGTTTGCATACTTTCTTGCAACCTTTGCTGGAGTTGTTAGCTTACTAATTGTTTCCCTCTTGGATGTTGTGTTTTCTATTGGAACCTTTGGATGGCAAATGTATTTTAGAATTCAACATAGGCTAACTAGCTGTTGAGGGTCAACTTCTCCAGACAAGTATTTGCACTGCAAGACCGACATCAAGCTGATAACGGCATTGATGCACCACAGTATATTGTTGTCTAGCTATGTCAATTAAATTGCATGTTACTGCTGTTACGATAGTTGACTCGACTTGTAAATTGTTAGATTTATAATACTGCAGCCTACATGCTTGTTGTAACTAGAATAGGTCTACTGGTTGATATGGATCAAAGGGTGGCTGGCCCAGCAGCTGCTTGACAACTCTCAGGTAAGATAGACTCTACAGCATGTTATGACATCTTGCCTGGATTTTTTGTTGGCCCAACAAAACAAAATATAAATGTAAACAAAATCAAGACACTTAATGAGTCTGGCWTTAAATAGGGATGGACACACTAAGCTTTAGAACACAAGTTAACTGTAAATCGCCATATTGGCATTGTTGCATCACTGGCAGGAGTGTTTTGGAATTCCTGAATTTACTGAGAYCAGTCAATTCAGGACGGCAACATAATTTGTTGGTGTCAAACCATATATAAAAACATGATACATATTTTGAAAGCTGAGAAACAGCCTTTCCAGATGATATGACATACAATAAATAGCACCACATCAATCAAATGGTAATTAGTCTAGAAAAAACACMGCTTTTTACCCAAGCAACTGCCATTTACACAACTTCCTGAAGACAGAGAAACACTTGGARCCTATTGACTCTTCCTTATTTTGTAAGGATTGAAAATCTGAAATCAGAATAGAATACCTTTAACTGAACGGGGGTATGTTTCTAGAATTCTATGGATGTTCCGTGATCAGACACTTTCTTCTCTGGATAGTATATTTAACACATATATGCACCAAAACATATTACAAATGGCATTTAGTCTTTCATATTATAAGGAAAGGCATACCATACACAAGTAATATAATATGAATAAAACAATAACTTTTTTGGAAAGAATAAGGTCAGGGGAATAGATTGTCTAATTCAAACCTGAAAACAAAGTCCAAGTTACATCACTATCATAACCAAAACAGTTATATACAAACATTCATAACCACACATTATATACAACTTCATAACCAACACATATATACAACTTCATAACCAACACATATATAACAACATTCATAACCAACACATAATATACAACATTCATACCAACACATTATATACAACATTCAAATAACCAACACATATAGCTACAACATTGGATTATAACCCACACAAGT
>NC_036860.1:42927730-42961989 GCF_002910315.2 Salvelinus sp. IW2-2015 | reverse complement strand
TCAGATGCGTGATATGGTAGAGTGTACTACAAGATCTTTTTCCTATATGCACACCATAATCTCAACATTATAAACCATACATTAATACTATAACATTCATAACCAATACATTATATCAACATTTATAACCAAACATCTATATACACTTCAATAACAACATATATACAAATTCATAACAACACATTATTCAACATTCACTAACCAAACATTTATACAACATTCATAACCCAACTATATAAACATTCCCATAACAAATTATACAACATTCATAACCAAACATTATATATAACATTCATAACCAACACTTATATACAACATTCATAACCAACACATATATACACATTCATAACCATAACATGATATACAACATTCATAACCAACACATTATTATACAACATTCATAACCAACACATTATATACAACATTCATAACCAACACATTATATACAACATTCCTAACAAACCATGATATCACAACTCTATAACCAACACATTAATATCATATACAACATTCATAACCAACACATTATATACAACATTCATCGCTGACCTCTTGAAGCACACAGATAAAAAATAATCTGTGGGACATCTTATGGGACTTTATCAGCTGTGACCAGTAATAAGAGAACCCAGTAGCATAACGAAACAGTCTGAAACATGCATTGACAACATCTATGTATCTAACCCTGACCGTTACAAGCTGAGGAGTTCATTAGCATGGGGTCCATCTGACCATAACATCATGATGACCTGCAGCAAAGAGAGAGAGGGGAGAGCTCTAACAACAGCACAGATCTCGCAAAAGCTATAACAAGCAGTCTTTCATAGAATTCCTCAAGTTAGCCCAATGGGAAAGATTCCTTACATGCAACAACGTGAATGAGGCCCGGCAAGCCTTTAAAGAGATCTTCTTACAGGTCGCAAACCTTCATTCACCGCTCTGGCACAGAAAAGTGAAACAAAAAGTCACTCCATCTCCTTGACTGACAACATCAAGACTCTGATGAGTCTGCTGCTCGGCTAAAAGCTAAAAGTGGTGAAAACGAAGGCTGAAAATGACTGGGAAGAGTACCGATGTCTCAGAAACAACGTAACTGCTGAAGTAAGGAAGGAAAGGAAAAACTACTGTACTACTCAGCTGCTCTACAAAAATCCAAGGCAGACAACTGTGAAATGTGGAAAATAATCAACTATTTCACTGGCAAAGTCAAAAGAACATGCCAAATACAAAGAAGTTCTAGACATGATATATCGGACCCTCTAGAAATGACAGAAGAGTTTCATACATACTTTGCATCTTGTGCATCCAAGCTTGCTAATGAAATACAGGCTCCCTCAAAAGACCCACTTCCATATGTTTCAGAAACAGAGCATATTTTGAGCTATCGCTAATTGATGAAGTAACAGTCCTAAATGAACTTCTGAAGATGAAGCAGCAGAAAGCCACAGAGCCAGACAATATTCCACCTAGGCTTGTAAAGGACTCTGCCACAATGATAGTGGGTCCACTGACTCATATCCTCAATCTGCCAATCTCAACTGGGGAGATACCATGTCAATGAAAAACTTATATAACACCAATCTACAAGTCAGGGGATAGATCGGATGTGGCCAACTACCGTCCAATGTTGGTAGTTGGCTGATGCACACACAGGTTGCCAACTATTTCTCACTCAACAGCCTATTTACATCCTATTAAAGCGGCTTTAGGAAGATACACAGCACACCTACAGCAGTGCAAAGGGTTGTGGAGGACATCAAGTCGGCTTGTAACAGCCAGGAGGTCACAGCAGTACTCTTCTTGGACCCGAAGAAAGCTTTTGACTCTGTTCACCACCACACACTCCTGAGGAAACTTGCGAAACTAGGCTTTGACAGCACTGCAATCAAGTGGTTCACATCATAATTGCAGAGTACACTGTCAGCCCAGGTACCTGTTGTGAATGGAGTATCAAGGGAGTGTGCTTGAGCCACTGCTATTACCTTCCATCAGTGCTGGAGAAATGCTGCATGAATTGCCGCTTGGTTTGCTGACAACAAGCTCTCCCTACACCCTCCCTACACCCTCACCCTCAGAAGACCAAGGCAATGCCGTTTGGCAACCCACAAAAGCTGAGACACACAGGCAAACGTATCACAACAACAGATGGGCAAAACACAAGAAAATGCCATAAAGTAGCTGGGGATGAAGTTGGACCCACACCTACACCGAACTGAACATGCCAGCCTGGTCACACGGAAACTGCTGTTTGGGCTTGGCGGTTTGGAAAGGGCAAGGGACTTCATCTCCAAGGACATCCTCCTGACGATCTACCACACCATGATAACAATTCATCTGGACTACTTTGCCACAGTATGGCTTCCCACCCTACATCAGAGCAATAAGATAAATCTTAAAGCATATTATCAACAGGGCTGCTCGTATCAAGACGGAGCATTCCTGGAGGTTTTTCTGCAAAAAGCTGGAATCGAACCACTAACAGACAGGATCTATTACAACACCCTAGTAACTGTGTCAAGGCGGCACAGCACAAACTACCTGAATACATGTCAGACCTGTTCAGGTGGGAGTCTCCACCCATCCTCCGGGGGGGCATCAGAGCAGCAGCCAAAGCCTATGAACAATGGGACCTGCACCTACTGCCACAACCATCAGCGAAAAACATGGCCTTMCAAGGCARTCTGCAGTTCTTTGCTCTGGAAAAAACTGGACTTATCCACACGACAGATAGCTAGTATGTCCAACTTCAAAATAGCTGCAAAAATATCTAGACAGCTATACTAYATTCCACTAGGCCTATAGCCTAATACACAAAGAGTCAGAATGCAAACAAATTAAAAGCATGCAAGAGAGGCAAAATGACCAGTGACAATCTATCAGTCACACTTCCTCCGGCTTCCCCATTTAAATCTCATCCTCTTCGCCCTTGTCTTCACCAAGTAGCAATAACMCTTCAGCACATAAAAAAGAGAATCATGAATGAAGGGAATTGTGTAGCTATTGTGTAGTTATCAATCGGCTTTTCACTCTAACATTTGAGAAATCGTGTAACAATTTCCTATCTGATAGTCCATAAACAAAATAATATGATAATGTACAGTATGCCTGTAAGTAGCAAAGTCACAAAACCAGCTAGACCTGAATGATTTAGTTACCAAGCTGACTACCAAGYTAAGCTTTCAAAAGTAATTATCTAGATAGCTATCATCATAAGGGTTAGGCTTCAACAGCCAGCAGACTGCCCAAGCTACTATATTTTAGGAATCATATGACTATCACAGATAAACCTACACTTAATGAGATATTTAGCTATTGTCACGTTCCTGACCTGTTTCTGTTGTTTTGTATGTGTGTGATGGTCAGGGCGTGATTTTGGGTGGCAGTCTATGTTTGCTGTTTCTATGTTGGTTTTGGTTGCCTGGTATGGCTCTTAATTAGGCAGGTGTTTTGCGTTTTCCTCTAATTGAGAGTCATATTAAGTAGGTTGTTCTCACTGTTTGTTTGTGGGTGATTGTCTTCCGTGTCGTGTACCACACGGATGTAGCTTTGTCGTTCGTTTGTTATAGTCTGTACCTGTTCCTTCGGTGTTATGTAGTACTCATGGTGTAGGTCAGTCTACATTCGTTTTTTGTTATTTTGTAATTCCTTCCAGGGTTGTTTCGTGTCTCGTCGATTGATTTAATAAATCATTATGTATTCAAAAACCCGCTGCATTTGGTCGAATCACTACTCCTCCCTCTTCGTATGAAGGGGAGAGAAACACCGTTACAGAATCACCCACCAAACCAGATACAGCAGCGGGTTAACGGACAGCACGACAGCAGCAGTGGGAAAAAGGGGATTGGACATGGGAAGATGCCTGGACGGTAAAGGATCCTGGGCAGAGCCAGTGTGAGTGTCGCCGCCCAAGCGGAGCTTGGAGGATCAGCGAAAGCGGAGAGGCGACGTTATGAGGGGCAGCACGGAAGCAAGGCTGGAGGCCTGTGAGTAAACACCCAAAAATTTATTGGGGGGGGATAAAAGGGGAGTGTGGCGAAGCCGGGTTGGATACCTGAGCCAACTCCCGGGCTTGCCGTGGAGTAAGAGGGCGTACGTACTGGTCAACACCGTGTATGCTCGGTATAAGCGCACGGTTCCCATACGTGCTTAGCCCAGGCGGTATTTCCACCTGCCGCACTGGAGGGCTAGGTGCATCGAGTCCGAGGCCAAGCTCGCCCAACTATCTAGGTTCTCAGTACGTCTCCTCGGCGGCGGCCTGCATCGACACCAGCGCACAGGTGTGTCCCACGGTCTCGCCTGCGATAGCCCAGTTGCGGAGTGCTTCCACTCGCAGCCGCACTGGCAGGGCTACGGGGACCATCTCAACCTGGTAAGGGTTGGGGGCTCGGTGCTCAAGAGCACGTGTCCTCTTCACGGTCCGAGTATAGTCGGCGCCACCTTCCCGCCCAGCCTAGTACCACCAGTGCCGACACAGCGCACCAGGCTTCCAGTGCATCTTCAGAGCCCTGTTCCTCTCCACGCACTCTCCCTATGGTGCGTGTCTCAGCCAGTGCCTTCCCAGTTCCGGTACCGTCGCACCAGGCTGTCTCCCGTCTCCCTCCCTACAGAACTGCGTCGTCTGCCCGGCGCGCTGAACTGCCCGTCGGCCTCAGCGGCACACTGAACTGCCCGTGCTGCCAGCGGCGCCTGAATGCCGTCTGCCCAACCGCGCTGAACTGCCCGTCCTGCCATGAGCCTGCAAAGCTGCCCGTGCTGTCATGAGGCCTGCAAAGCCGCCCGTCTGCGAAGAGCCTACAGAGCCTTCCGCCAGACCGAGCAAAGCCAGAGCTTCCGCAGACCGGATCAGCCAGAGCCTTCCGCCCAGACCGATCCACAGAGGCTTGCCGACACGACGCCAGGACCTTCCGCCAGACGGATCAGCCAGAGCCTTCCGCCAGTACCGGGATCAGCCAAGCCGTCCAGCAGACAGCCAGAGCCGTCCAGCCAGGACCAGGCCAAGAGCCGTACTCAGCCAGGACCTGCCAGAGGCCGTCCAGCCAGGACCTGCCAGAAGTCCCTCAGCCAGGACCTGCCAGAGTCCCTCAGCCAGACCTGCCAGAGTCCCTCAGCCAGGACCTGCAGAGTCCCTCAGCCAGGACCTGCCAGAGTCCCTCGCCAGGACTGCCAGAGTCAGCCAGCCTGCAAGGTCCCTCAGCCCGTTGCTGCCCCTTATCCCGGTCTGTGCCGCCTATCCGGTGCTGCCCGTATCCCGGTGCTGCCCCTTCATTTAGGTGGTGTTAGTTGGAGGTGGTCATGGGAGGGGATACAGAAACGGGGAGTGACTATGTGGGTTGGGGACAGCGTCCGGAGCCTGAGCCACCACCGTGGTCAGATGCCCACCAGACCCCCCTGGACTTTGTGCTGGTGCGCCCGCGTTCGCACCTTGAGGGGGTTCTGTCACGTTCCTGACCTGTTTTCTGTTTTGTATGTGTGTGATGGTCAGGGCGTGAGTTTTGGGCTGTGGGCAGTCTATGTTTGCTTCTATGTTGGTTTGGTTGCCGGTATGGCTCTTAATTAAGCAGGTGTTTTGCGTTTTCCTCTAATTGAGAGTCATATTAAGGTAGTTGTTCCTCACTGTTGTTTGTGGGTGATTGTCTTCTGTGTTCTGCGTACCACACGGGACTGTAGCGTTTGTTCGTTCGTTTTATAAGTCTGTACCTGTTCCTACGTGCTTCGTGTTTATGTAAGTACTCATGGTGTAGGTCAGTCTACATTCGTTTTTTGTTAGTTTGTAATTCCTTCCCAGTGTTTGTTTTCGTGTCTCGTCGATTGATTTAATAATCATTATGTATTCAAAACCCGCTGCATTTTTGTCGAATCACTACTCCTCTCCTTCATACGAGAGAGGAGGGGAACACCGTTACAGCGTGCCAGTTATGCTAGCTAATAATTATAGCTATTGGGATTATAGCTAGCTAGCTACATTTTACGTGTAAAATAACAATCCTGCAGCAGCCCTCTCTGGCTGGCTAGCTTGCTACATATCGAATCATGAGTCAGTTCATTTTAGCTCAGAATAATGCCTAATGACAAATGCTCTTCAAATTGCCAATATAAGCATTTTATGTTCTACAGCTATCAAAGACATTAACATTAACATAAAAAAGGCAAGACAAGAGCTAAATCCAGTAGGCTAGATAACCAGCTAGCTAGGTACATTGCATCGTTTTGGCTGACTATCTAACGTAAACTCACTCACTTTTGTACATCGCCTTGGTCCGTACAATTGAAAAGGGGAAATATGTTGTGTGAAGAAAACAGGGTTTTTTCACCCGAATTGTTCAACTAATCAACTTTAAAATGTAAATAAAACGTAAAGAGTTTATGTAATGTCTCATCACATACCTGTTTGAAGGTTTGTGTCGAATTTGAAGAGGGGGTTAGGGCTGCGCTAACGTTAGTGAACTGCAGCTGTTCCGGGTTTTGAGTGTCATGATGGCTCGCAGTAAAAAATGCAATTGGCACCCTAGTCATGAAATATTAGTTTAATATTAGCAATAATTATATTAATTTAGACAAAAATCATGAAGTTTTCTTACAAGTGTATATGGTTAAGCATGATTTTAATCTGCGAGAGAAGGGCTGGTGGAAAGAAGAGGCTGTACGGCACAAAATGAGTTGCAAATGAGCGCTGTACGTTATGTAGTGACACGTCACGATGTAACGTACAGTGTCAGAGGGGTCAGTTTTTTCATCTTTTCTCCAATACTGTTAGTCCATTACCATGTCAATCAACGCTGATTCGAAACGTAGTTCACACCCCGGATTTTGATGCCAACACAGTCACTACAGTCCCATTCGTTTTCATTGCAGCCTCGTTTGAATGTCGCGGTTACGCACATTTGTACGGAATGGGGTGAGTTTGCGTTACTCGGCTTGTTATWAAAAAAWTCATTTCACAGACTCATCTTATCAATCGGAAAAAATACTCTAAAATGTAAATATTATAGCTAATCTCCAACATATCAACTAATTGTATACAGTTTCTTACCTTAATGTTGTTTTCCTGATCTCAATAACAGTGCAATGTCAAGGTTGTGAGAAACCTTTCAGGTCCAGTGGAGGTGAGACGCCTCCTGCTGGCAGCGTTCATTTTCAGTCCCTGCGCTAAAACTCACAATTTGCTCAATACTGCCAATGATGCATGAGGCACCAGTCATTTCTATGGTAATTCAAGATGGCGCTACCCATACCTCTAATAAATGTTGTTCAAGATCAAAATCCTAAAAATAGAGATGTTTCTATGTTCAATGCACATTTAGTATTCATGGATTAAATACATCTCTTTGCTTAGCTTTACTTATTAAAGTGTTCCCATTCCTCTTTAAGAGCTGAGGAAGAACCATTTAAGAACCTTAACTGTTTTTGAAGTGTGTGGTGYCATGTCTCCCCTGAGCCCCCTGCTCTAACAGCATCTCTTGTCCCCTTCATAAGTGGCTGCTCCCAGAGCTGTAGGGAGGGTCCTTCAGCACGGGCCCTAAACACCACTTTGTGCTGCTCTCACTTGCCACAGAGGTTGTTGTCATAGCACCCCTGACTAACACACACACCCTGACCCAATAACACCCATCTGTGTGTGTACAGTATGTAATCACTTCCCTGTGTTGTTTCTCTCTGGGTTCATTAAAGCCAGGGGGAGTATAGCTCACATGATTAACAGCCTCCTGAAGACTGACCTCTCTCCTGCTGGGATGACACAGACTGATGACAACCTTTGCTCTCCTACCTTCACACACACAGCGTGTGTTTTGTGCAGCATGTGTGTGTGTGTGTTTTGTGTAGCATATGTGTGTGTGTGTGTGTGTGTAGATGGACAGTGGGTGGTGCTTTAACTGATAGCTCTTGCTGGCAGAAAGACACCCGAGTGTCAGTGTGCCATAAATAGTCATTAGTGCAACACACACACACACACACACACTATTCTCCTCCCCACAGACACACACACACACACACACACACACACTCCACCACAGCTAACAATAGCACCAGTGACTAATCTCTTATTGGTCCAGCAGGTTTTAAAGCCCATTATAGATAATAACACCATTCATCAATAGACAGCCGAGCAGCTGTACTATAGAGCACCAGTCGTCTGGCTGTGAGGAGGAGGTAAAGTCAGTTCAGTGTATCTCTATAAGGATAAGGCAATCTGCTCCTCACAAATCTCTAGCCTTAATACTGCGTAATTGCAGATGTTTTAAAAGGAACAGACCTTAATGTAACATTAATTAAYTCATCTCTGGGATCAGATCAGAAATGAAGCCAAGGAGACCCTCTAATGATCAGTCACAATTAGAGAATCCATTCGAGTTTCTCCTAATTCAGTTGGAATGGAATTTTTATTGATTTATTTTTTACAAAGCTGCTATCTTTACACCTTGGAGCCTATTATATTTTATCTGCATGAATTCAATCCCTTCTTCAACCTTATCAAACACGTAGTCTGATAATTCAACCTGATCTTATGACCAAAAGCAAATGTCAAGACTGTAGACTGAACACACACATCAAAATTTCCTCTCCAACATTCAAGAGGATCAAACTAGACATCTAGCATTGTAGTGAGCAGACAACACCCACTATGCCAACCTGAGACCACAAACGCTAGCCTGGTCCCAACTCTGCAAGACAGTACAAACTGATCTGGGACCAGGCTACCCAAAACGCTGCTTGAGGAGAAAATAAATTGAGTGGAGGAGATAGTGTATAAACCGTAATAAACCGTGTACAGACCGGCCTGTGTTTCTTCTGCAAGCTGTTCTTGTTCTTCTTCTTGCCGTAGGTGTGAAGAGCCAGGCGTGGGATGTTGTTCTCCTGGTCAGAGTGCTGGTGATGGTTGCTATGGTTGTTGTGGTTGTTAAGGTGGTTGTTGTGGGCCTTGTGGGTATCCAGGCTGAATCCATTAGGGACTTTAGGGGGCTTCTTCTTGCACAGGGGGGGCCCCGCCTGATTCTCCTCRTGGTTCTTCTGGTTCTCCATGCGCCCCTGGGTCTTCAGGGACAGGTCCTTCTGGAGAGGGAGAGGTGAGATCACAATTCAGTTACACTGAAACAAAGTAGACAACTTCTCATGTGACAACTCTGTGACAATAAGACAAAGTGCTTCACTTAAGCAAAGTATCTTCTGTAAAGGGAGAAAGGAGAGAAGAAAAGAGGGGAGGTGAAAACTCTGACAGTGAAAAAAGTAATTTAGGGTCATGTCCTTCTGGAGAAGGGGAATGGAGAATAGAAATATCGACTTTTTTGATCTGCACTGCAGGGGAGAGGTGAAAACTCTGTTACACTGAAACAAATGAAGTACTTCTGATTATCTTGTCGCTGGAGCGTACTAAAAGCAATTACATTAATTCAAATATATTCATAATCCTTACAAAATAAGCCCCTACACCTGAGAAAGAGAGCTCATTACGATGAAAATCAAAGCTAGGCTTAAAGATAGATAACATGTTCACATTGACAAATGCCATTTGAGAAGTAGGCCTACTAGCTACCGTATCTGTGTTCTCCAATGAGCARTACCGAGAGAGACTGTTCTTCTCCCCTACTGAGGCCCCCCGTGGGTAGTTCAGCACTAACAACGCGTTATGTTTAGACATATTGTCACCAGAGCATCTCTAGGTACAGTAGATGATAGCACCACACTATCTGTCTGGGATTAACCACACATCTATTAGAGCATGGCTGCCAATGAAGGCATTGAGCGTTGGAMACAGAGCCACCAGCACACACCCACATCGACAAAAACACACACACATACACAAACTAGTATAGCAATGAAATACTTATACTGAAGTTCTGTCAACACTCCCACATCCCCTGGTAAAATAGTGGGCACTTTGTGGGCACCTACACTACACTCCGTAACAGATGGAGAAAACAAACCATTACACCAGCCCCCACATCTCCTGTATTGTGGGCTATTTTCCAACCAGATGGGGTTGTACAGTTTGACTGGGGGATTAATAACACAACTCATATGCCACAGTGAGGCTGCGTACTGTACTGAAGCCATCAAGGCTAAAGTTATGGAACAAATAATTTATCTGTAAGGGGACTCATTGTGTTCCAGGCCTGTAGTAGTAGCAGCACGCCAAAGAGCCACTTGTGTRATACAGTCCAATAAATACTGAGTGGGGCAGCCATGATGACACTTTAGTGTGGAGATGTAGTCGCAGAGCCAAAAGTGTACTGTCAAGGGAAAGTGGGAAACTGCCATGGCTACCCTAATGATGTGTCAATGCCCTGTGAAACACAGATCATTGACAACATGCTTGGGGGGGTGTGAGTCCACATTATTACCCTTTAACAGACCTGATAGGAGTATTTGTGTGGACATATGGATTGATTAAATGGGAGAGGAGTGATAATTAGGAGGTATATACCTATTCAAGTCAGGAGGGGAGTGAGCGACCCTCTCCAATTCTGTATCGTTCTGCCACTGCCTCTCTCCCCCTCTACCTACCCCTTTCGCTCTCTTTTCATCTTTTCCTATTCCAACCCTGGGTTGTTTTTCTGAGCACAGCCTTGCATCCCAGGGTGCCTCTGTCTGTCTGGAGCTGCAGAAGACTACAGGGTTTGGAGCGAGTTCAATAGGATGCGTGTTACACAGCAAGATTACGACCAAAAGAATAAAGAATAAGGATATTTGTGCTACAGTACATCGCAGTCCACCTTCTTGTTTGACATATTGGGTGACAGTATTGACATAGTGGGTGACGTTCGGTAGACCCTGAGACACACATTATCTTGATTGTATGAACTTAACCTTTATTTAAGCAGGGAGTCATGCTGAGACCACGGTCTCTTTTGCAGAGTAGTCCTGCATTAACAAACCAATAAATAACAATTACACCACACATAGTCTATCTACACTGAACGAACAAAACACACAACCTTCTTATATTTATATACAGCTGAAGTCGTAAGTTTGCATACACCTTAGCCAAATACATTTAAACTCAGTCTAGTCTAGCTATTAGGTCACTAACTTAAGTTTAGTTTTTWGTCAGCGCAACCTGTTATTTAGACTGGTTTATGGAATGAGTTTCGCTGTGGATGTGTTCCGTGTRATGCTTGGATGATGAAGTTCGATTTATCTTTTACAATAAAAGGTMMAATTGAGGAATGATGTTTAAGACCTTTATTTTCCATCAGTGCAAAAACATATGTAGATGCTGTTCAGACAACAATGCTGTTTATAAGCGTTTGTTGGGTCATACGTTCTGTTGCTACTGTTCCAATCCCTTATTTGAGATCGTACGCTGCAGGGACCACTCAACAATGATCACAAATATTGTCATCGTACRCGTCAAAGGGTTAASGATTCTGCAATCAGAGGATCAGAAAGCTGCAGCAAGAAAGCATCAGACAAATCTGCCCCAGGGATTTTTTTTTACATCAATCTYCTGCAAGGCGTCTTGCAAATCACAAGAAGAAAGTTGCTGAAATGAAAACCAAGATTCACTAGAAGTTGACGGAACTTCCATCGGGCCATCTAGAGGCAGGCATCCGACTGGCTGACAAGGGTCAATTAAACCACCATTTCTTTCAAATAAAAGCCTGTTGAGATAAAATGCTGATTAAAAGCATCACTTATCTCATATTTCTCAGTAATGATGCCAGAGTCTGACACAACGGCAGGGAAGAAGAGGAATTTACACACTTCAGTGCATTAMCTGTTTTRCAAAATGTAGATGGATCACCAGCGGAGTCTGAGATAGATATAGCTAACTACTTTCTAAGTTCTTTCTCGATAGAGAAAGTGCATCTATTTCTCAATTGCCTGCAAAACTGTCAATCAGCTACAGTCCTTCTAGCCTTGGCCCAGACATGATTTCTCATCGGAACAAGATCTGAAAGTTCTATAGAGAACCAAGGATTTGTTCTGTTTTTTGTTTAAGGCAGTGTATTTGTCTGACAGAGAGAGAAAATAGATGAGAACAATTCTAGAACAAATGCATGGTCAGGCATGCAGCTGAGAGGAAAAGTCAGAGTAATACAGTGCCTTCAGAAAGTATTCACACCCCTTGACTTTTTCCAAATGTTGTTGTGTTACAGCCTGAATTTTACATTGATTAAATTGAGACTGTTAGTCACTGGCCTACACCTGTCTCTTATACACATCTAGATGTGTATAAGAGACAGGAGTAATACAGTGCCTTCAGAAAGTATTCACACCCCTTGACTTTTTCCAAATGTTGTTGTGTTACAGCCTGAATTGTTGTTGTGTTACAGCAAAGAAGGGCACCTATTGGTAGATGGGTAAAAAATAAAAGGCCGACATTTAGTATCCCTTTGAGCATGGTGAAGTTATTAATTACACTTTGGATGGTGTATCATTACACCCAGTCACTAAAAAGATACAGTCGTCCTTCCTAACTCAATTGCCAGAGAGGAAGGAAACCGCTCAGGGATTTCACCATGAGGCCAATGGTGACTTTATGGATRTGATCGGAGAAAACTGGATGGATCAACCACATTGGAGTTACTCCACAATACTAACCTAATTGACAGAGTTAAAAGAAAGAAGCCTGTACAGAATACAAATATCCCAAAACATSCATCCTGTTTGCAACAAGGCACTAACGTAATACTGCAAAATATTTGGCAAAGCAATTAACTTTTTGTAATACAAACATATGTTTGGAGCAAATCCAATACAACATATTATGGAGTACCACTCTCCATATTTTCAAGCATAGTGGTGGCTGCATCATGTTATGGGTATGCTTGTAATCATTAAGGACTGGGGAGTTTTTCAGGATTAAAAAAATAATGGAATGGAGCTAAGCGCAAACCTGGTTCAGTCTGCTTTCCACAAGACACTGGGAGATGAATTCACCTTTCAGCAGGACAATAACCTAAAGCCCAAATCTACACTTRAGTTGCTTACCAAGAAGACAGTGAATGTACCTGAGCAGCCGAGTTACAGTTTTGACATAAATCTAACWGAAAATCTATGGCAAGACCTGAAAATGGTTGTCTAGCAATGATCAACAACCAATTTTGAAAATAATATTGGGCAAATGTTGTACAATTCAGGTGTCGGAAGTTCTTAGAGACTTACCCAGAAATACTCTAATCGCTGCCAAAGGTGTTAAGTGTATGTAAACTTCCAACTTCAACTGTATATATATATTTTTTTATCCCAGCCCCAGTCCCACAGGAGGCGTTTTGCCTTTTGGTAGGCAGGCATCATAAATAAGAATTTGTTCTTAACTGACTTGTCTAGTTAAATAAAGCTTAAATAAAAAAATAAAAATGATGAGGTTGTGCGAGAGCGTGATCAAAAGACAATTTTTCTCTCTCTCAGACAGCATTCATTAGCTTATGCAAACAGGCCTGTGAAGGGGAGAGCGAGATGCAAATGGCAAGACTCAACTTGACAGAGCACAATGAACTAGTTAAATCTGCCAGGCAGCTAGGCAGTTCATCTAGGCAGTTCATCTAGGCAATTCATCTAGGCAGTTCATCTAGGCAGTTCAATAGCGTAAGTGCTCTGTGTGTTTAAGCACTTTTTTATAAGGCTGACTTACAGTGTTATTATTGGCAAGTTAAAACCAAATGACATGAGTTTGTGTGTGTGTGACCACCCAGACACAGTGGAAGCCTCCACTCTCCACTCATCAGGCTCCACTCTGCACTGACCTGGGAGCAGGTCCAGATTTCACTGCACCATACACCATCCAACACATTAAACCCACACATCTGCAACTGTGAACAGATATTGGAAAATGATGTAGCACATGAAAAAAGCAGAAGATGCCTACTGTAAAATAATTCATGCTAACAGTATAATTACTTATGAGCAATGCTACTTACAATGCATTGTTATTTTGAGTTCAATTCATTTAGATCGTTCAGCATATTGTTATTAACCCATCTTGGAAAGGAATTGACAAAATCAGCAGACATATCTATAATTAGAGTACTAAAAATAAAAGTCAACAAAATACACCAGCCCTTTCACCATGTATCCATCTCTCTGTTGCCTAGAGAGTCCAGGTGAAAGATATGATCCCTTATTGATGTAACTTGTTAAAGCCACTTCAATCAATGTAGATGAAGGGCAAGAGACAGGATAAAGAAGGATTTTTAAGCCTTGAGAAAATTGAGACATGGATCGCTGCTGGGTTTTTMACGCTCAACAGTTTCCTTTGTGTATCAAGAATGGKSCACCACCCAAAGGACATCCAGCCAACTTGACACAAATGTGGGAAGCATTGGAGTCAACATGGGCCATCATCCCTGTGGAACGCTTTTGACACCTTGTCGAAAGTCAACACCCCAACAAATGTAAGCTGTTCTGAGGGAAAAAAGGGGTGGGTGTGCAACTCAATATTAGGAAGGTGTCCTTAATGTTTTGTACTCTCAGTGTATATTCRCCAGTTAAGGCTGCTGGAAGACGTTGGAAGCTGCTCCTCTATGGTCTATGTTACGCAAGGAATTCAAAGGCCTAAAGAAAGCAATACTACAACTGCTTTCCCACAATGTGTCTGGAGGAAAATAGACTAGCGGCTCTGCTCAGTCATGTACTACACAGCATGTTAAATGTATGAGTGGAATAGCGGCGAGGCCGTCACAAAGGCAGACATAAAAGCGGTGATATTTCTACAAAGAGCACATCATTAGCAGTTTGAAAAGGTTGAGTAGGAGAATGCTGAATAACCATGACTCATTCATACCCAGAGACACGAGACAGACTGCCACAAAGCTGAGAGCCAGAGAACGATAGAGTGGAAAAGAGAGAGGGAAAAAAAAAGAGAGAGAAAAAAGAGGGGGGTGGAGCGAGAGAGATAGAAAGAGAGAACGAGAGATCGAGAGAAAGAGAGACGGGTGGAGAGAGAGGTTGAGAAAAAGAGAGAGCGTACCCTAAGCTCTCCTTTACCTTAATAAATAAAGAAAGAGAAACATACTTGATAAGATCAACCACCGTTCGCCGCTTAGTATCTTCATCCATAACTGTAGTGGACGGTTATGGATGAAGACCGGTCCACTACGGTTATGGATGAAGACCAGTCCACTATGCTTATGGATGAAGACCGGTCCACTACGGTTATGGATGAAGACCGGTCCACTACGGTTATGGATGAAGACCGGTCCACTATGGTTATGGATGAAGACCGGTCCACTACGGTTATGGATGAAGACCGGTCCACTATGGTTATGGATGAAGACCGTCATAACCATTAAAAAATGTATCTAATTTTTACGAACAGCTGAATGAAGACGGGACGGCCGGCCATTTGTGCAGTTGAGTCCGTTTCTGCGGTAACATGGACTCTTTACAACGTGAWTAAACTTTGTTCCTCCTTGCCGAAAGAAAAAACTCAAGTCTATCGTTGCCTAGGCAATGCCCCCCAATGCAGCAGTAGCATAGACATAGAATGAATAGAACAAGCTTGGAACCTCTAACCCTGCAATTTGACTAGTAAACTCATGGGTACACTTGCAATGGCTGCCTGGTATTGTGATGCAATATTTTTCATGGTAGTGTAGAATGTGCATTCAAATTACGTTAACTGATGTGGCTCATTCAATAGAATGTATTTTTTTAATGTCAGGTGAATTGACTCACAGAACATATTGATGGGTACACTTCCTGCTTTTCCTTCCTGATTTGCTCCTATGGGTACACTCGCAATTGGCCGCCAGTCCACCCATTATGCCATCATTGACTTGACTTGACGCCTGTTCTATGAATTCTATTTCTATGGCAGCACATGCAGTCAGGAGTGAAGGAGAGGAGAAAATGTGTGTCAAATGTATTTTATATACTGTATCCTTTATATTTTATTTTGCTATTCGAACGGTTATTATGGAGACTGCGGTCATTTGGCTGGCCAATCACCGCCATCCAAAATTCCATGACCGTCACAACCCTAGTTCTAACAGCGTTAGGACCGTTCCGTTGCTCAGARCTCTAGGGTAAAACCACTGGAGGGTCTGTCTGGAATGGAATAGAGGAACCCCCCAGAGTTCAATTCCACTATCTCACATTCTAAAGRTCTCTGGTATTTGCGGTGACTCAGAGCAAACACCCTCTTCTTCTCTGCTAGTGAACGCGTTCAAGTGCAGAATAAGACAACGTCTCGAGTGTATACAGTGGCAAGGGTGTCTGAAGCCTCTACAGGTGAGGGGAGCAGTAAATTACTCCTGCCTTGGTCTCCGTCTCCTGTGTTTATGATAGCACATCCAGACCAACATTGGTGCCTAGCAGCAGACTTCAACAGATGCCGAGTCAGCAAACACACACTCAGATATACACACAAACAGGTACACACGTACTGCTGGCACGTGCCTTACAGAGACAAACACTTGTTTCACTCTCTCTAAATCTCTCTCTCTCTGTTCAGAAAAAAAGAACAGGAAAACATCCTGTGAGGTGATCTGATATCCTGATTGTGTTGGTTGTTCAACAACAGCAGACCCATGGTGAGTTCATTTCACACACAGACAGGAGCCTTACAGGCTGGGGACTGGAGATGGGGAGCCCAGATCTGAAGGAAGAACAGAAGAAGAAGAGATTCCATTTGTATCTCTCCTCTTTCATTATTCCTTATCTCTGCTTGCTCCCAAGAGCAGCACAACCAGCCCCCCTCACTTTTACTACTGCAGCGCAGCGCTTTGTGATGTGGGGCTGTGCTCAACAGATCAAGACAACAATCACGACGCCTGCTGCTTGCTGCATCAGAGACAGGCCACAGGCTTAGGAGAATCATAACATGCCCAGCCTAGCAATATGACGACGCAGTCTGGCGTCGTAGCGTAACAGACGCGGAGTAGGTCTGACTGGAACCATTCCCATTAAGCTACTGTATAAAACTACCGTTCTAGCTCAATGCACTGCCGGTCACATTGACTAGGCTATAAAAARGTGTTAGCAGATCCCAAACCAACCGATCCCTATGCATGTGTGTAATGTATTAGGTTAGGCAGTAGGCCGACAGTATAGTGCAGTAACCACACACAGAGCAGAGAGACAGGGTAGGGACATTACCAAGCCCAGACACCACAGAACCCTAATGAGAGACAAACACATTCAGCGTCAGTCAAACACACACACCTTTTCCCTCATTAAATAAACATAAGGGGCCCCAAGTGGTAATGATGATGTAACCAGGGTGTGTAGGTGCCTTCTCAAAGGCAGTGTGGGGGTATTCACTTACAGCCTTACGGATACCAGTCAAAAGCATTAGCTCAATGATAGACTCCGCTAAACCATCCACTTTGAATCCTTCCRATCCAACAGCCCTGAGTTGCCACCTGTCCATTTGGTCTTGTTAGCCTTAAATAAGCCTTGAATAAGATATGATGCAGAGTTGATTGATCCAACCCCATGTAGCCTAGATTGTAAAGATCATAAGTAGTAAATAGCTGGAAAGACAATCCTCTTGTACTAGAATCAATCAAACCGTGGCAGACATAGTAGATTGGATGTTCCCTTTGAAGCCCTAACCCTCTTCAGATGAATTCATTCCTCCTAATTGATGACAGATGCAAAAGCAAATGAAGTATTTGCTTGAACAGGCAGAGAGAAAGAGATCACTCACTGTGACTGCACTGGGTCAGCGTTAGTTATTCTACATTCATACACATCTAGGATTTTTATTCAATGCAGTGGATCACATCACATCGTTACCCCTTTGGACCTACACATTTACTATTATTGGAGGATCATAGTAAATGAACAAAACAAACAAACCCTAGGCACAAACACACTAATAAGATGTGGGCTATATCGACTAGCAGCAGCAATCAGAAATTGTACAATTGAATACACAATATAATTTTACACTCTTCGATTTTAGACATTCACTTCCTAATATGATAGTCATTTAGCCGAGCGGACCATGAACACACTGCTGTATCTCAAAACATCGCAAATCCACAAAGAAAGAGGAGAGGAGGAGGAGGAGGAGGAGGAGGAGAGGGGGGAGAGGAGGAGAGGAGGAGGAGGAGGAGGAGGAGGAGGAGAGGGCTTATTGGGATGACGTCAATACAGAGAATGAATAATGGGGAAAGAGGAGGACAAGGGAGGGGTTAGAGGGAGAGTGGAGGAATAGAGTAAAGCTGACAGTTTGAGGCCCAGTTAGTTTGCCTCACAACTTCTCCACCACACACTAGGTTGTCACACCCACTGGAGTGTAGCACCGCAATAATCACAACCCATAGCATGTTGTTCATTCCTTGTTACATGTCTGTTCCTGTGCAGTACCATAGTCATTTTTACCCTCCCCCTCTTGCACAACCATCTCTTCCATAATTCAGACCACTATAGGGAGACAATATAGGAGAGAGGAGTAATCCTGTATTTGTGTAGGTAAGTGCCGTTGAAAAAGTTGTTTGCTCACTTGGTGATGCCGGACAACAATGGTAGTAGAAAAACAGCTCTTTCCATTACATCTTGAAATGTAATGCTTGATTTAACAAGACCTTTTTATGTGATTCACAGAAGAAAATGGGCCCTGGGAGGCGAGGGAGGAATAGTGAATAGCAGGGGTGATGTTGAAGGCTGAGTTTCTCTCTCCTCTCCTAACCCCAACAACAACTGCTCCCGGTGCCGATGACGTGACGTCGATTAAGGAGCCCCCCGCACCTCTCTGAATCAGAGGGTTGGGTAAATGAGGAAGACAAATTTTGGTTGAATGCATTCAATTGTGTAACTGACTAGATATCCCCTTTCCCTCTACTGCAAAACCAAACTGCTGTTTGTCAGGCTAGGGAGGCAGCAGACTCATAGCAAGCACTTAACCCTAATTGCTCCAGGGCGATGTACTGTATCATGGTGACCCTGGCCGTGACCCACTCCTGCGGTGTCTCAGGGGGAGTTGGGATATGGTACCCTGGCCGTGACCCCACTCCCTGCGGGTGTCTCAGGGGGAGTTGGGATATGGTGACCCTGGCCGTGACCCCACTCCCTGCGGTGTCTCAGGGGAGTTGGGATATGTGACCCTGGCCGTGACCCCACTCCCTGCGGGTGTCTCAGGGGAGTTGGGATATGGTGACCCTGGCCGTACCCCACTCCCTGCGGTGTCTCAGGGAGTTGGGATATGGTGACCTGGCCGTGACCCCACTCCCTGCGGGTGTCTCAGGGGAGTTGGGATATGGTGACCCTGGCCGTGACCCCACTCCCTGCGGGTGTCTCAGGGGAGTTGGATATTGACCCTGGCCGTGACCCCACTCCCTGCGGGTGTCTCAGGGGAGTTGGGATATGGTGACCCTGGCCGTGACCCACTCCCTGCGGGTGTCTCAGGGGAGTTGGATATGTGACGACCCTGGCCGTGACCCCACTCCCTGCGGGTGTCTCAGGGGAGTTGGGATATTGTGACCCTGGCCGTGACCCCACTCCCTGCGGGTGTCTCAGGGGGAGTTGGGATATGACGACCCTGGCGTGACCCCACTCCCTGCGGTGTCTCAGGGAGTTGGGATATGGTGACCCTGGCGTGACCCCACTCCCTGCGGGGTCTCAGGGGAGTTGGGATATGGACCCTGGCCGTGACCCCACTCCCTGCGGTGTCTCAGGGGAGTTGGGATATGGTGACCCTGGCCGTGACCCACTCCCTGCGGGTGTCTCAGGGGAGTTGGATATGGTGACCCTGGCCGTGACCCCACTCCCTGCGGGTGTCTCAGGGGAGTTGGATATGGTGAACCCTGGCCGTGACCCCACTCCCTGCGGGTGTCTCAGGGGGAGTTGGGATATGGTGACCCTGGCCGTGACCCCACTCCCTGCGGGTGTCTCAGGGGGAGTTGGGATATGCAACAACATTTCTATTACACACTTGTAACAGGAAAAATTATGATTCTTTTATTATAGCAGCAGTGTCATTCTGCATCTCTCGCTCTCTGCACCTGTTAGTGTGTGGGTAGCAATCTTCTGCAGTCAATTACCAAAAGCACCCTCTTTGGTCTCATGGGTGGAATGTTATTCATATTTTTCATAATKTCATAACTAATAAAGATTTTTTTTTAATTGAACACTGAAAATGCGRTGTTCTATGTCAAACGGTTTGGTTATATTTCAGTCTTCTGTGATGTATATAAAATGTAATATTGAGATGCAAACTCAAAATGGAATACATTTCAACTCTATATATGACATGGTACAGGTGTCTTCTTTTTTAATTCCAAAACCATGTGTGTGATGTGTATACTTTTGTTTCAAAGTAGATTTGTTTAAGACTACCAATAATAATTCTGAGTKACCCTGATTTAGCCCACTACAGTAAAAGGTTAATGGTTTTTGTCTGAACACAAGGCCATTCTCTCTCTCACCTCCCCCCCTGCCCCATCTATCTCCATGGGCTCTCCAACTGACAGTGGAGTGGTTTAGCCTAGTTAGCACACAGATTAGCCCAGCAGGATCACACTATGGTCTTTAGCCTCACTGATTTAACCAACAGACACTTAAGGCATCCGCGTGCTTCCTATCCGAAACAGTTATATTATATATTCTGAAATTTTTTTGTGGCATTTATTTCCGTTTTGGTCTTCGGCACGKTTTTTTTCAGCTGTTCGTGCACACTACAATTTTCCTGTCGCAAGCCGGAGTTCGGTAGTCGAAGTCTACGCCCCTTCRTCGGTGATTGGTCTACAGTAGGGATTCTTTAATGAAGACATACAATTTCACGACTAAGACCTCCTCGGCAAAAACGTCAATTAATTCCAGATATCTTGAGTTATCTTAGATTCATTCAGACTATTTTGAGGAAGTGCATAATGGCTACCGTGTCTCAAGAGGGACAAACAGCACTATTGCTGTTTTTAAAGCAAAGGTATTTTACGGGAGTACGCGAGGCACAGTTGTTCACTTCGCCTAGCCCATTTCTGCTAGGAGCAAAGCGAACCTAGTATGCAGACACCTTTAACCATGATACATTAGCAGGGGGGAGAAATAACACGCTCACTAGAATCAAGCTTACTTGTCTTGAGTTAAGCTGAGTAGCCAGGGGAAGCAGGCTAGCTACTTTGTCTGTAATGTCCTGGAAGTGTATGTGGGAGAAAATGTAGGAAACCTTTCAGTGTGAGATGTAGGCCTGGAAATAACTAAGTACATGGCTGAATTTAGTGTGTCCTACATAATACCCTCTCCTCTGTCCTTCCCTCCAGTGATGTGATGTTTCTTATGGGACAGCATGGCTTCAGCGAAGCAGGCAAGGTTGCTTAGCAACTGGGTACAGCAAGCACATAATTAGACTGCACTGGTGCTCACTCAAACCTCTATAACCTGTCTCACTCCATCCTCCATAATCTGACTCACTCAACACTCTATAACCTGTCTCACTCCATCCTCCATAATCTGACTCACTCAAAACTCAACATCTATAACGCTGTCCTCACTCATCCTCCATCCAATCCTGACTCACTCAAACTCTATAACTGTCTCACTCCATCCTCCATAATCTGACTCATCAACACTCTATAACCTGTCTCACTCCATCCTCCATAATCTGACTCACTCAACACTCTATAACTGTCTCACTCAATCCTCCATAATCTGACTCATTCAACACTTCTATCACTGTCTCACTCCATCCTCCATAATCTGACTCACTCAACACTCTATAACCTCCTCACTCAAGCTCCTATAATGTGTTCTAAATCAAAACTCCATAAGGTGTATAACTCATCCTCTATAACTGTCTGCGTACTTGTTGCTACCTCGATCCATCAATACATAACAAATCTGAACATTTACTCTAAGAGAAACTCCGAAAACTAAACTGAGCTTTCTAATACAGCACAATGCAAAACAACGCTGATATCATTTACGCTGTATGAACCATTTCCATCTGTCTAATCAGACAAAGGAATCACATTTTGGAAGTCTAAGTCAAATCTCTTTGATTACCACACGGCAACATAGGAATTTTGGAAAACGTGCCGCTGCATTGTGCATTCTCCCAACTAATAGACAAAACACTGAAATTGAAAATGGTTGAGGACAAACTAAAGCGTTCGGGAAATTAAAGGTTGTCATACAAATGAAGAACATCCAGTACCCATCCACCCTCCAACATTCCTGCACTCTGCTGGATACAAACCAGCAACTACTCAACAGCCTTTCAGCTTAGTGTATTAAAACAACATATTAAGAGATCTATTCAGCCAGGCACTAGAGCAGTGGTTCTTAACCTTGTTGGAGGTACTGAACCCCACCAGTTTTCATATGCACATTCACCGAACCCTTCTTAATTGGAAAAATAAATATGATTTTTCAAATTCAAAACATAGGTATATATTTTACTGGTGCACAAAATGAACCGTTCATCAACATCAACACGTGTGTGTTCAAAGCACAAAATCATCAAAACATGATTTTCACACAAAACCAAAACACATAATTGAATATTTACTGCAAATCAGTGTGACTTCTGCTGTTGCCTTTCAGAGACCAGTTCAGAAATGCGCGGCTTCACCTTGGCAAGTGCCACTCTCATGTCATTTTCGCAACAAAGTCTGTTCCTTTTCTTCGTTTTTATGTCCAGCATCCTCGAAAAGGATTGCTCGCAAAGATATGTTGTAACAAACGGTATGAAATTCTCAGAGCTTTCTTAGGCAATAACAGGGTACGTTACCATTTGTTGACACCAAAACGTTGAAAGCGTGTTGTTCTGAAGAGTTGCTGTTGAACCTGGCTCTTGCTGAATTTCAATGATTTCATCGAGGTATTCATCATTGAACATCTGTTGTCTCAACACTAAACGTGACGGCTGTCTCACACATGCTGGATATGACTCTCTTGTAGGGAAGTATCCGTCGAGAGACTTTGCAAGCTCATCTAAGTGCGTGGCAATTGCTTGCTTCAGTTCCGCGGTACAGAATGTCTCCGATTCCAGATACATCTTCGATCTTACTTACACAGTCGTCCGCAGGGGAAAGTTTGCGAAGTTATCGTTCTCTGTTCGTCGTTTCCATACGGTAGCTTTTTTTGAAAGCCTTCAGGTTTCCTCCGCTTCGATGATGTTGACTCCACCGCCTGCATCTTTTGATTGAGATGGTTGAGAGCTGCGAAGATATCAGCCATGTACGCTAAAATGAGAATGAACTCAGAATTTTTGAAGCAATCTGCATGACAATGGTTGGTGCTCTTGCAAAATACAGGCTAATTCCACACGCCCGGCAAACACGATGTCAGCACCTGTCCCGGGATAACCACGCGAACGTTAGAATGGTACAGAAGTACCTCGGAATTCAGACCCCATTTCTTTACACAGCTACTGAAGATGCGGTGCCTCAGAGCACTAGTTTTGCACATAGTTCCGCATTCCACTACAATTTTTTAATACTTGCTGCCAGTTTTTGAGGCAAGGTTTTTTGTTGGCAACGCATGCCTGTGCAGAATACAATGCCGTAAAAATGATGTGTGGCCGCATCGGCTTTCACTAGCGCACCAAACCAGACTTCTTCTCCAGCATGACTGGAGCTCCGCCCGAACAAACTGCAGAAACCATATCCCACGAAAGATTGTTGTCTTTGAAGAAGTCATCCACAAGTTTCTTCACATCGGCTGCCTTAGTTGTTGTTGTAAGAGGCTTACAAAATAAGAAATCTTCCTTTATCACGTCGTCTTTCACCATTAGCGCACGAATACAGCAAGCTGGCTTAGATTGGAAACGTCTGTGGTTCGTCGAGTTGAAGGCTGAATTTTGCCGGGCTTGAATCAGATCTGCAACTACTTGAGCCAAGATGTCTTTGCTCATGTCCTCTATTCTGTCGCTGATGGTGTCATTTGAAAGAGGAATTTGGGATAACTTAACTTCAGCCTCTTTTCCCAGCATGATATTCGCTATCTCAACACAGCTGGTTTTATGAGTGTTTCACCAATGGTTGTGTGGTTGCCCTGCTTTGCGATCAGGTAAGCAACTTCGTACGATGCTGTGAGATCGGTTTGTTAATGGTACAAAGCCGAGAACAGGCAGAGTAGCCTTTTCATCGAATCTGGCTTCTTCACCTTGAATTCAGCGAGCGTTGTGTTCTTGTATTTTCCATCTCCATGCAGCTTAAGGAAGTGTTCTCTTAGTTTTGCCAGGTGCTAGACTAGAATTGCTCAACTTGGCATTGCAAATCATGCAGTTTAGGGCACTGACTCCCATCACGTTCCGTTATACATGTGAATCCATATTGTACATATTCGTCCGACCACTTTCTTTTTTTGCTCGACATAGGCAAGTATGAAGGGATTAAATATTAAGAAAGAAATCACAAGACGTACCATCACGACAGTCACAAGTCGACTACTGAGCGCACCAAATTCCGCAGCACAAGATAGGCCAAGCGATGTAGCGTGATCACCTGCAGCCAATGATGGCCAAGCGGGGAGTGTCATCACGAATCATATGAGTCGGATGTGTGTCTTGACCTCCGCCGAACCCCTGAGACTGACTCACCGAACCCCTGGGGTTCGATCGAACCCAGGTTAAGAACCACTGCACTAGATCCAGGACTGCAACATGTCCAATAATGACTTAATACCATTGTACATACATGTGCTCGGGGCTAACACTGCAATCAATGTAGAGTTAAAACAACAGGTTAGTGCATGCGGTTCTATGTGAGGTGAGGTCTATTTCCTCCTCCTAATGTAAAACTCTATAAAGCGAGGCTCTCCTCCTGCTCTCCAGAGACCTGCCACCTGCACTATTTATAGGCTGTAGTGTAGAATTAAAGCGAGGTGGAGCGTGAACCCATAGGCCTCAGCCATGCTAATTAGAAACAGAGTGAAAGCGAGCTCCAGGGCAGTGCTGCTGCTAGAGGAAAAAAGACACGCTGGGCCATACTGGAAACGTGATAAAATACCATTCCTTAGCTAGATACAGTAGAGAGAGAGTAATGAGTTACTCCCAAACCCTGTGTGTGTGTGGTGTGTGTGGGTGTGTGTGTGTTGTGTGTGTGGTGTTGTGTGTGTGTGTGTGTGTGTGTGTGTTGTGTGTGTGTGTGTGTGTGGTGGTTGTGTGTGTGTGTGGTGTGTGGGTGTGTGTGTGTGCACAAGACGTGATGAAATAAAAGACAAAAGAGATGATGTATGTATTGCAATAACTTGGGATTTTCCTCAATTGAGATGGATTTTCACCTCATGAAGAAGGCAACGGGCCACATGAGGATGTCCAATGAAGATGCCTACCTATGTTTCTGTTGCATTAGGGTTCTCTGAAATAAAACGTTAGAGGCTCGTTTAGCCACCAAACATGTTTGCTATGCAAATTAATTATGATATTTACATATAAAATAGAACTGATTAAAATCAGTTGAGTAGAACATTAAAAAATACTTGGTTGAGCAAATTACCAGATGAAAAGTATAATTGGTAATTTGACTGTTTGACTAATCCCTTTTAGGAATGACACATAATGACACATAATGACATGCATATTAACTTTCTATTTTCCAATGAGTCATTCATTAGAAGGAAGTGTGAGTGGGGAACATAGATTGTTGTTTTATGTCTCGGTGAAGTGTTTGCTTTCCCCACTAGCAGACCAGATCATGTGATTTATGAGCAGCAGTGACAAGGGTTTGTCCAACAGTGTCACAGACAGAGCACAGCTTATGGCTACTGATGGGATACTTTACACTCTATGGTCCTGAAAGCAATAACAGCCTGGAGAGAGGAATCATTCAACAGGCACTCTAGACTAGAGAAACACTGCGTTACTTCCTAGTCCTTGGCAATAGGGATTTAGACAGAACTCTGATGTAGGGAAGGACACAGGTGAGGCACTGACGGTGTAGCTAAACCAGTTCGTTTTTATAAATCATAAGTTCACCTGGGTCACAGGCCCTGTCCTTACTATCTGAGCTGTGCTTCGCTTTCCCAAGCTAACCATTTGGCATCTCAGCCCTGTTGTTAACATGGTTTTACATCATTTGTTTGTTTAATTTTGTGGGCTGCGGTGTGCATTTCATAGGTTGAAAAAACAACATTTCAAGAGTCGAGAAAACAAAAGAGGCCGGCCACAGAATGAAAATGCAACAAATATTTATTTAAAACATTAATCTGATTAAGGTCCAAGGTGGTCTCTCTCCTTAGTTAAGAGCCTTTTTAAGCTTGTCTGATTCTAATGACCTCCTGATAGAATGATGGCCTTTTACCTCTCTCCCTCCCCTTTTTCCTCTCTCTTTCTCTGTTCTCGCTCTCCTTCTCCCTCTCAATCCCTCTCCCTCTCGGACGGCAGCCATTTATGCTTGGCTGCTACATGTATCTTAAATCCACAGAAAATAGGAGGAAGGTGTTTGTTTTCAAACCCTGCTCCTCCCATTCACGTAGTTTACAGAAACCTTGCTTTGCACCTCTTAATGGACATAATACAACGTCATTACCACCTCCATTAGCTATCCAATAAACAAATCACCTCCATTTGCATCTAGACAAAGAAACAAAATAGTCCACAATCAACACAACCCCTTTCTGAAGGTCTGCAAAAGGTACTCCGATTGTTGATTGAACATCAAGTCCTGCTCAACAGCACTGGAACATCAAGTCCTGCTCAACAGCACTGGAACATCAAGTCCTGCTCACAGCACTGGAACATCAAGTCCTGCTCAACAGCGGACATCAAGTCCTGCTCAACAGCACTGGAACATCAAGTCCTGCTCAACAGCACTGAACATCAAGTCCTCTCAACAGCACTGGAACATAAGTCCTGCTCAACAGCACTAGAACATAAGTCCTGCTCAAGCACTAGAACATCAAGTCCTGCTCAACAGCACTGAAACATCAAGTCCTGCTCAACAGCACTGGAACATCAAGTCCGCTGCTCAACAGACTGGAACATCAAGTCCTGCTCAACAGCACTGGAACATCAAGTCCTGCTCAACAGCACTGGAACATCAAGTCCGCTCAACAGCATGGAACATCAAGTCCTGCTCAACAGCAACTGGACATCAAGTCTGCTCAACAGCACTGGAACATCAGTCTGCTCAACAGCACTGAAATCAAGTCTGCTCAACAGCACTAGAACATCAAGTCCTGCTCAACAGCACTAGAACATCAAGTCCTGCTCAACAGCACTAGAACATCAAGTCCTGCTCAACAGCACTGAGACACAAGTCCTGCTCAAAGCACTAGAACATCAAGTCCTGCTCAACAGCACTGGAACATCAAGTCCTGCTCAACAGCACTGGAACATCAAGTCCTGCTCAACAGCACTGGAACATCAAGTCCTGCTCAACAGCACTGGAACATCAGCTCTCACTGGAACATCAAGTCTGCTCAACAGCACTGGAACATTAAGTCCTGCTCACAGCACTGGAACATCAAGTCCTGCTCAACAGCACTGGAACTCAAGTCCTGCTCAACAGCACTGAACATCAAGTCTGCTCAACAGCACTGAACATCAAGTCCTGCTCAACAGCAACTGAACATCAAGTCCTGCTCAACAGCACTGGAACATCAAGTCCTGCTCAACAGCACTGGAACATCAAGTCTGCTCAACAGCACTGACATCAAGTCCAACAGCACTAGAACATCAAGTCCTGCTCAACAGCACTGGAACATCAAGACTGCTCAACAGCACTAGAAACATCAAGTCCTGCTCAACAGCACTGGAAATCAAGTCCTGCTCAAAGCACTGGAACATCAAGTCCTGCTCAACAGCACTAGAACATCAAGTCCTGCTCAACAGCATAACATCAATCCTGCTCACAGCACTAGAACATCAAGTCCTGCTCAACAGCACTGAACATCAAGTCTGCTCAACAGACTGAACATACAAGTCCTGCTACAATGAACATCAAGTCCTGCTCACAGCATGGAACATCAAGTCCTGCTCAACAGCACTAGAACATCAAGTCCTGCTCAACAGCACTAGAACATCAAGTCCTGCTCAACAGACTAGAACATCAAGTCCTGCTCAACAGCACTAGAACATCAAGTCCTGCTCAACAGCACTGGAACATCAAGTCCTGCTCAACAGCAACTGGAACATCAAGTCTGCTCAACAGCACTAGAACTCAAGTCCTGCTCAACAGCACTAGAACATCAAGTCCTGCTCAACAGCACTAGAACATCAAGTCCTGCTCAACAGCACTAGAACATTCTAAGTCCTGCTCAACAGCACTGGAACATCAAGTCCTGCTCAAACAGCAACTGGAACATCAAGTCCTGCTCAACAGCCTGAACATAAGTCCTGCTCACACACTAGCATCAGTCCTGCTCAACAGCCTGGAACATCAAGTCCTGCTCAACAGCACTGGAACATCAAGTCCTGCTCAACAGCACTGGAACATCAAGTCCTGTCAACAGCACTGGAACATCAAGTCCTGCTCAACAGCACTAGAACATCAAGTCCTGCTCAACAGCACTGGAACATCAAGTCCTGCTCAACAGCACTAGAACATCAAGTCCTGCTCACAGACTAGAACAAGTGCTATTGGTGCAAATCCCATCATTAGTACCTTCACACGTCTCCCTTAAGACGTGTGGCTAACCTTCTGATGGATCTGGGCCTATTATAGGCGTCACAGCGACTAAAACAGCTCACCGTAGAGGGTGATCCACATGTAGCAACTGGAACCCCTCTGGTCAAGTTGTGGCCTTTCACTGTTTGTCTTTTATGTTATTTCCCCAGCAATAACACACACAGGAGGGACTGAGCAGGCAATCAGCAGCCTCTTCAAACAGTGGGTGTGTTTTCAGTGTTTGTTCCAGGTAATGCAGGCCAGACTGCATTTGCTAGTACAATAGGGCGCTTCACCTTATACACGCAGCATGTAAACGGAAGAGCATGGAGAGAAGAGAGTGAGATCTACTGCTCAGTGCCGAGGCTGGTAAACATGCATCTAGGCCTACAGTCAGCTGAACCACCTGTTGACTCTGACCCCCCCCCCAACTCTGCCATCACACACACTCCCACCTACAGCCCTTAGAGGACAGATGGAGTCAGTGTAACATTACTGCCGTTTAGCACTGATCAAAACCCTGGCTTTAAATGTTAATGTCTACTGCTGCAACACCAGTACAGACTTGCCGTCTAGTCTACTCTGTGACCAACTAGCCAAGCTGGCTCCTCTCAGTCTACTCTGTGACCAAGCCAGTACAGCTGCTCCTCTCAGTCTACGTGTGACAACAGCCAGTCAGCTGCTCGTCAGTCTAGTGTGACCAGCCAGTACGTGCTCCTCTAGTCTACGGACCAACAGCCAGTCGCTGCTCCCTAGTCTATGTGTACCCCAGCCTACGCTGCCCTCTCAGTCCTCTCTGTGACCCAGCCCATAGCTGCTCCCTCGTACTCTGTACCCAACAGCCAGTACAGCTGCTCCTCTCAGTCTCTCGTGACCACAGCAGTACTGCTTCTAGTCTATGTGTGACAACAGCCAGTACAGCTGCTCCTCTCAGTCTACTCTGTGACCAACAGTCAGTACAGCTGCTCTCTCAGTCTACTGTGTGACCCAACAGCCAGTAGCTGTCAGTCTACTCGACCGCAGTACAGCTCTCATCTGCACTCTGTGACCCAACAGCGTACAGCTGCTCCTCTCAGTCTACTTTGTGACCAACAGCCAGTACAGCTGCTCCTCTCAGTCTACTGTGTGACCCAACAGCCAGTACAGCTGCTCCTCTCAGTCTTCTGTGACCCAACAGCCAGTACAGCTGCTCCTCTAGTCTACTGTGTGACCCAAGCCAGTACAGCTGCTCCTCTCAGTCTACTCTGTGACCCAACAGCCAGTACAGCTGCTCCTCTCAGTCTACTTTGTGACCCAACAGCCAGTACAGCTGCTCCTCTCAGTCTACTGTGTGACCAACAGCCAGTACAGCTGCTCCTCTCAGTCTACTCTGTGACCCCAACAGCCAGTACAGCTGCTCCTCTGTCTACTCTGTGACCAACAGCCAGTACAGCTGCTCTCTCAGTCTATCCTGTGACCCAACAGCCAGTACACTGCTCATCTCGTCTACTTGTGACCAACAGCCAGTAACCCTGCTCTCTCAGTCTACTCTGTGACCCAACAGCCAGTACAGCTGCTCCTCTCAGGTCTACTTGTGTGACCCCAAAGCCATACAGCTGCTCCTCTCAGTCTTCTCTGTGACCCAACAAGCCAGTACAGCTGCTCCTCTCAGTCTACTGTGTGACCCAACAGCCAGTACAGCTGCTCCTCTCAGTCTACTCTGTGACCCAACAGCCAGTACAGCTGCTCCTCTCAGCTACTCTGTGACCCAACAGCCAGTACAGCTGCTCCTCTCAGTCTACTGTGTGACCCAACAGCCAGTACAGCTGCTCCTCTCAGTCTACTCTGTACCCAACAAGCCAGTACAGCTGCTCCTCTATGTCTACTCTGTGACCCAACAAGCCAGCTACAGCTGCTCCCCTCAGTCTACTTCTGTGACCCAACAGCCAGTAACAGCTGCTCCTCTGCAGTCTAACTGTGCTGCGCCAACAGCCAGTCAGTCTGCTCCTCTCAGCTACTGTGTGACCCACAGCCAGTAGCAGCTCTCCTCAGTCTACTCTGTGACACAACAGGTGCTTGTCAATGGCATCATCTCACATCGTCCCAAAAGCCCAAGGAGGGGAGTTCCTTTTACCTTTAGACAATCCGCCAAACAAATGGGTTGGATTGAAAATGTGGAAGGTGGGTTTTATCTGCATCAGTTGGAGGCTGGTGGGAAGGAGCTATGGAGGACAGGCTCATTTGTAATGGCTGGAATCGGATGAATGGACAGGTATCAAACACATGAAATCTATGGAAACCACGTTTTGACCCATTCCATTGATGCCCATTCGCAGACATTACAATGAACCCATCCTATAATCCTTCCACCCAGCCTGCCCTCTTGAACTGCATGTAACACAATAATTTAAAAGAGGAACAGATCCAACTACGATTTTGCTAAACTGTTGCAGGAGATAATGATTCTATAAATGAATCCCATTAGGGAAGATGTCAAACAGAAAAATAAGAAGTCTTGGAACTGGCAGCCTGAACATTTCATTACATAATTCCACCAGCGTTTTAGCAATGCATTAAACTTTTAATTGATTAAATCAGTTATCTTCAAAATCAATCCAACAAAACGTCTCCTGCGCACAAGCTGTCACCACGACTTCAATTTGATGGGAATAATGCCAAATTGGGATTCCAAATGGTTAGAGGTGGGTTACGCTACACCAGCAAATTATCTAACAATGATGATTCCACCAAACAGCTCCTCACCCATGCAGCTTCTTTGCCCCCCCCTTCTTCCCCCCTCATAGTCTTCACCCCCCCCCCCCCCCCGCTGCCACTAATTAAGACTAAATTGTCCTCCAATTAACATGATTTCCAGAGGTGGCCAAGGTGATTTTAGGAGGGGACTTCAGACGTGTAATTAATCAGAGGCGAGGAATATGAATGTTTACAAACCCCCCTCCCCTCTGTTATTAGTGTCTATATGGGGTAAATGTAACCCTGCATTCATTCACAGGACAAGCACAAGATCCATGGCCCCTTTTAGCTCTGAAGCATCTCAACAGTATAGGCTAATCAGACAGTAAGAAAGAAACACTGCACTACACTTCTTAATAGCCTGGAGAGGTTGGCCATCTCCCCCCCTCCCCCCCCCCCCCCCCCCCCCCCCCCCCCCCCACACCGGCTCTTTAACTCTCTTTAGAATTGGCTGTGATGAATCGCTCGCAGAATGAAACCAATGCTGTGTTCACCTGGGAATGAATGATCTTAGACATAGTACAGTACATTTTGATTCAAAGAAAGAGCCCAGTTCCTTTTCAAATTAGGTCCACGCTAATGAAATATTACAGATCGAGGAAAATATCATTAAACCCACTAGGCTAAATACCATTTTTATTAGCATGGCACAGTTTCCACTTGTGCCTGTGTTAATCAGCCAAATCAATTATTCCTGACAGATTCTACTTGCAGACTGTGGATACACACAATTCTTCAGCGGCGAACACACTGTAACAGACAGAGACACAGATGGAGAAGACAGGAAATAACTCAAAAGAAAGGGAGAGGTATAAGCCCTGCAATAGAACATAACGATAAACCAAGTGTTGCTTCCATCTTTTCTCTTTTTCAAATATCCATATTAGTCAATCAACTGTGAAGTTGATTTAATGTCCCCCCTCAAAGACCCTCTTTACGCCAGCAGTACCTCACGGAGGTCCTGAAATTGGCTTTGGGACACAGAGAGGTCCATGGTAAGTAACATGCCCTACAGCCAGAGTGCTGTGCACTGTGTGTGCCTCTCCTCAGGTAGAACGCAGGCTTCTCGATTGCCCGACTGCTGGATCTAGTGTTCTAAATGTTTATAGGCGCACACGCTCCTGGGATCGAGGGGAAAGCTTGAGTGATGCTTAGGAAATATGAAAATGGTCTACGTCTTATCCTATTGTGGTCCTGAAAAATGCCCAAAACGAATGATATAATGTGTACGTAGAGAGATATTGATTACTCTGTACTGTAACAAAATATAAGCTCTGTATGGCTGGTAAGAGGGTAGTTATAGGCATAGATAATACTAAATTCTAAAATATATCTAATAGGGATTCCTATATGTAGAGCTAGAGGGTTAACTATTGTAATCTGATATGTTTATCAGCCCTGGTCAGTCACTCGGCAAGGTCTTGGGAGGCCCTGTGAGTCACTGTATTGGTCATGGGGGAATACAGTATGTCACCGGAAGGTAGAGTCTGCGTGGCCCCAACGACAGCATGTTGTATTCACCTGCCTGTCAGATGTCCAACACTTTGCTCCAGAGCCACTGCTAACTCTACCGGCAGCTTTTGACCTCTCAGGAGTGGCCCTATCCAGAGAGCTGTCATAAAGGCTTTGGCAATACCAAGGGTAACCCATAGAAATAGAATGGCTAGAATGGGCATAAGCCCCTCACCACCACGGCAAATTTGAACAGTAGCATGCATGGGTACAACTCAAATATCATTATATTTCTTTATACAGTAAAACCTCTATATTTTTGTTAGGCTTGTGAAATGATTTCACACAACTGACTGAGTTGAACCATTGCTTGAGCAAGCATAGTGGAATGTATGTGGTCACGAGCAGCCGGATTCCCCCCATACATCACATCAGGACTGACCAATTGACAAGCTTTATTTATGGGCAGACTGATGTCAGGGAGCAATGGGGCACCTGTCCTTGTCTGTTACAACGTACAACCTGTAACACAGATAGAGTGAGAGAGAGAGAGAGAGAGAGAGAGAGAGAGAGAGAGAGCATGACATAAAAAAGGGAGGGCAGACAGGCTGAGACTCAGTCGGACCCAACCCAGAGGTGACTGGAGGAGAACCCAGAGAGTGACTGGAGGAGAACCCAGAGAAGTGACTTGGAGGAGAACCAGAGAGTGACTGGAGGAAGAACCCAGGGCCTAGGCAGCCGATGGTTCAGCAAGCTTGAAGCGTGTCTGTGGTTAAGTGGAGAGGTGCACCAGTGCTCAGGGCTTTCTTTTGTACTGAAATAATACTGGGCTGTCAGCTGGAGTGGCCATCCAAACTGATCTAAGGATCTGAAGTCCTATCATCTCTTGACTCATCCAATCCCATTTTTCAAAAACTTCCACACGAACCTCCACACCCAAAGCAGTGCAATCATCAACACTGTGGGGAACACAACATAGTTATGTTAGTTAGCTCCAAAACAAATGTCAATAACTGTGAGCATTCCCAATGTGTAGAAATTAGTACATTCCACCCAGCCAGTGGTATTGAGGAGAAGACAGAACAGACAGACAGACAGACAGACAGCCAGACAGACAAGACAGACACAGACCAGACAGACAGACAGACAGACAGACAGACAGACAGACAGACAGACAGACAGACAGACAGACAGACCAGACAGACAGCAGACAGGACAGACAGACGACAGACAGACAGACAGAGACAGACAGACAGACAGAACAGACAGACCGACAGACAGACACAGACAGACCGACAGACAGACAACAGACATGACAGAACAGACAGCGACAGTAAACAGACAGACAGAGCAGACAGACAGACAGACAGATCAGACAACAGACAGACAGACAGACAGACAGACAGACAGACAGACAGAACAGAACAGACAGACCAGACAGACAGACAGACAGAGAGACAGACAGACAGACAGACAGACAGACAGACAGAACAGACAGACAGACAGACAGACAGACAGACAGACAGACAGACAGAACGACAGACAGACAGCAGACCAGACAGACAGACAGAACAGACAGACAGATCAGACAGACAGACAGACAGACCAGAAGACAGAGCAGACAGACGAAAGAAATGA
>NC_036860.1:42923063-42927705 GCF_002910315.2 Salvelinus sp. IW2-2015 | reverse complement strand
CATCACGACAGTCACAAGTCGACTACTGAGCGCACCAAATTCCCTGCAGCACAGATAGGCCAAGCGATGTAGCGTGATCACCTGCAGCCAATGATGGCCAAGCGGGGAGTGTCATCACGAATCATATGAGTCGGATGTGTGTCTTGACCTCCGCCGAACCCCTGAGACTGACTCACCGAACCCCTGGGGTTCGATCGAACCCAGGTTAAGAACCACTGCACTAGATCCAGGACTGCAACATGTCCAATAATGACTTAATACCATTGTACATACATGTGCTCGGGGCTAACACTGCAATCAATGTAGAGTTAAAACAACAGGTTAGTGCATGCGGTTCTATGTGAGGTGAGGTCTATTTCCTCCTCCTAATGTAAAACTCTATAACGGAGGCTCTCCTCCTGCTCTCCGAGACCTGCCACCTGCACTATTTATAGGCTGTAGTGTAGACTTAAAGCGAGCAGTGGAGCGTGAACCCATAGGCCTCAGCCATGCTAATTAGAAACAGAGTGAAAGCGAGCTCCAGGGCAGTGCTGCTGCTAGAGGAAAAAGACACGCTGGGCCATACTGGAAACGTGATAAAATACATTCCTTAGCTAGATACAGTAGAGAGAGAGTAATGAGTTACTCCCAAACCCTGTGTGTGTGTGTGTGTGTGTGTGTGTGTGTGTGGTGTGTGTGTGTGTGTGTGTGTGTGTGTGTGTGTGTGTGTGTGTGTGTGTGTGTGTGTGTGTGTGTGTGTGTGTGTGTGTGTGTGTGTGTGTGTGTGTGTGTGTGTGTAGTGTGTGTGTGTGTGTGTGTGCACAAGACGTGATGAAATAAAAGCACAAAGAGATGATGTATGTATTGCAATAACTTGGGATTTTCCCTCAATTGAGATGGATTTTCACCTCATGAAGAAGGCAACGGGCCACATGAGGATGTCCAATGAAGATGCCTACCTATGTTTCTGTTGCATTAGGGTTCTCTGAAATAAAACGTTAGAGGCTCGTTTAGCCACCAAACATGTTTGCTATGCAAATTAATTATGATATTTACATATAAAATAGAACTGATTAAAATCAGTTGAGTAGAACATTAAAAAAATACTTGGTTGAGCAAATTACCAGATGAAAAGTATAATTGGTAATTTGACTGTTTGACTAATCCCTTTTAGGAATGACACATAATGACACATAATGACATGCATATTAACTTTCTATTTTCCAATGAGTCATTCATTAGAAGGAAGTGTGAGTGGGGAACATAGATTGTTGTTTTATGTCTCTGGTGAAGTGTTTGCTTTCCCCACTAGCAGACCAGATCATGTGATTTATGAGCAGCAGTGACAAGGGTTTGTCCAACAGTGTCACAGACAGAGCACAGCTTATGGCTACTGATGGGATACTTTACACTCTATGGTCCTGAAAGCAATAACAGCCTGGAGAGAGGAATCATTCAACAGGCACTCTAGACTAGAGAAACACTGCGTTACTTCCTAGTCCTTGGCAATAGGGATTTAGACAGAACTCTGATGTAGGGAAGGACACAGGTGAGGCACTGACGGTGTAGCTAAACCAGTTCGTTTTTATAAATCATAAGTTCACCTGGGGTCACAGGCYCTGTCCTTACTATCTGAGCTGTGCTTCGCTTTCCCAAGCTAACCATTTGGCATCTCAGCCCTGTTGTTAACATGGTTTTACATCATTTGTTTGTTTAATTTTGTGGGCTGCGGTGTGCATTTCATAGGTTGAAAAAACAACATTTCAAGAGTCGAGAAAACAAAAGAGGCCGGCCACAGAATGAAAATGCAACAAATATTTATTTAAAACATTAATCTGATTAAGGTCCAAGGTGGTCTCTCTCCTYAGTTAAGAGCCTTTTTAAGCTTGTCTGATCTCAATGACCTCCTGATACAATGATGGCCTTTTACTCTCTCTCCCTCCSCTTTTTCCTCTCTCTTTCTCTGTTCTCGCTCTCCCTTCACCCTCTCAATCCCTCTCCCTCTCGGACGGCAGCCATTATATGCTTGGCTGCTACATGTATCTTAAATCCACAGAAAATAGGAGGAAGGTGTTTGTTTTCAAACCCTGCTCCTCCCATTCACGTAGTTTACAGAAACCTTGCTTTGCACCTCTTAATGGACATAATACAACGTCATTACCACCTCCATTAGCTATCCAATAAACAAATCACCTCCCATTTGCATCTAGACAAAGAAACAAAATAGTCCACAATCAACACAACCCCCTTTCTGAGGGTCTGCAAAAGGTACTCCGATTGTTGATTGAACATCAAGTCCTGCTCAACAGCACTGGAACATCAAGTCCTGCTCAACAGCACTAAGCACCTGTTGGGTCACAGAGTAGACTGAGCGGAGCAGCTGTACTGGCTGTTGGGTCACAGAGTAGACTGAGAGGAGCAGCTGTACTGGCTGTTGGGTCACACAGTAGACTGAGAGGAGCAGCTGTACTGGCTGTTGGGTCACAGAGTAGACTGAGAGGAGCAGCTGTACTGGCTGTTGGGTCACACAGTAGACTGAGAGGAGCAGCTGTACTGGCTGTTGGGTCACACAGTAGACTGAGAGGAGCAGCTGTACTGGCTGTTGGGTCAACGAGTAGACTGAGAGGAGCAGCTGTACTGGCTGTTGGGTCACAGAGTAGACTGAGAGGAGCAGCTGTACTGGCTGTTGGTCACAGAGTAGACTGAGAGGAGCAGCTGTACTGGCTGTTGGGTCCACAGAGTAGACTGAGAGGAGCAGCTGTACTGGCTGTTGGGTCACACAGTAGACTGAGAGGAGCAGCTGTACTGGCTGTTGGGTCACAGAGTAGACTGAGAGGAGCAGCTGTACTGGCTGTTGGTCACACAGTAGACTGAGAGGAGCAGCTGTACTGGCTGTTGGGTCACAGAGTAGACTGAGAGGAGCAGCTGTACTGGCTGTTGGGTCACAGAGTAGACAGAGGAGCAGCTGTACTGGCTGTTGGGTCACAGAATAGACTGAGAGGAGCAGCTGTACTGGCTGTTGGTCACACAGATAGACTGAGAGGAGCAGCTGTACTGGCTGTTGGGTCACAGAGTAGACTGAGAGGAGCAGCTGTACTGGCTGTTGGGTCACACAGTAGACTGAGGGAGCAGCTGTACTGGCGTTGGGTCACACAGTAGACTGAGAGGAGCAGCTGTACTGGCTGTTGGGTCACACAGTAGACTGAGCGGAGCAGCTGTACTGGCTGTTGGGTCACAACAGTAGACTGAGAGGAGCAGCTGTACTGGCTATGGGTCACAGAGTAGACTGAGAGGAGCAGCTGTACTGGCTGTTGCAGCCAGGTAGACATTAACATTTAAAGCAGGGTTTTGTCAGGTGCTAAACGCAGACATAATGTTACACTGACTCCATCTGCTCCCTCTAGGGCTGTGGTGGAGTGTGTGTGAGGCAGTGGGGGGAGGGGGGGGGGGGGGGGGGGGGGGGGGGGGTCAGAGTCAACAGGTGGTTCAGCTGACTGTAGGCCTAGATGGCATGTTGTACCAGGCCTCCACTGAGCAGTAGATCTCACTCTCTCTCTTCCACTGCTCTTCCGTTTACATGCTGCGGTGTATAAGGTGAAGCGCCCTATTGTACTAAGCAAATGCAGTCTGGCCTGCATTACCTGGGAACAAACACTGTAAACACACCCACTGTTTGAAGAGGCTGCTGATTGCCCGCTCAGTCCCTCCTGTGTGTGTTATTGCTGGGGAAATAACAATAAAAGACCAACCAGTGAAAGACCACACTTGACCAGAGGGGTTCCAGTTGGCTACATGTGGATCACTCCTCTACGGTGAGCTGGTGTTAGTCGCTGTGACCGGCTATAATAGGCCCAGACTCCAGGCAGAAGGTTAGCCACACAGTCTTAAGGGAGACGTGTGAAGGTACTAATGATGGGATTTGCACCAATAGCACTTGTGATAGTGCTGTTGAGCAGGACTTGATGTTCTAGTGCTGTTGAGCAGGACTTGATGTCCCAGTGCTGTTGAGCAGGACTTGATGTTCTAGTGCTGTTGAGAAGGACTTGATGTTCCAGTGCTGTTGAGCAGGACTTGATGTTCCAGTGCTGTTGAGCAGGACTTGATGTTCTAGTGCTGTTGAGCAGGACTTGATGTTCTAGTGTGTTGTTGAGCAGGACTTGATGTTCCAGTGCTGTTGTGTTATGCTGGTGAATGAGGCCCCAAAAGCGACTTAATAGAAACAGAGTCTTTATTCCAGTCTTAAACAACAATGATACTCCTGGATATTATCATAGGTAAATCCAAAACAGGAAACTGAAATCTCTCGTCAGTAGAGAGGAACGACTGGAGACGCGACCACAGACTGCAGGTCGCTTCAGGAAGGCACAGGCCGTAGCTGACATAGACACCTGCTCACACGCAGCATCTGAAGAGGGCAAAAACACGACAGGGCGGAACAAGGACACAGAACAGCAAACATACAAACAAGGATCCGACAAGGACAAAGCGGAAAACAGAGGGAGAAATAGGGACTCTAATCAGAGGGCAAAATAGGGGACAGGTGTGAAAGAGTAAATGAGGTAGTTAGGAGAATGAGAAACAGCTGGGAGCAGGAACGGAACGATAGAAGAAGAGAGCGAGAGAGGGAGAGAGGGAGGGGGAGAGAGGGATAGAAAGAAGGGAA
>NC_036860.1:42919069-42921702 GCF_002910315.2 Salvelinus sp. IW2-2015 | reverse complement strand
TGCTGTTGCTGTTGAGCAGGACTTGATGTTCCAGTGCTGTTGAGCAGGACTTGATGTTCCAGTGCTGTTGAGCAGGACTTGATGTTCCAGTGCTGTTGAGCAGGACTTGACTGTTTCCGTCTGGCATCATCTCACATCGTCCCAAAAGACAGGAGGGGAGTTCCTTTTACCTTTACACAACCGCCAACAAAATGGGTGGATGAAATGTGGAAAGGTGGGTTTATCTGCATCAGTGGAGGCTGGTGGGAGGAGCTATAGGAGGACAGGCTCATTGTAATGGCTGGAATGGAATGAATGGACAGGTATCAAACACATGAAATCTATGGAAACCACGTTTGACCCCATTCCATTGATGCCATTCCAGCCATTACAATGAACCCATCCTATAAATCCTTCCACCAGCCTCCTCTGAACTGCATGTAACACAATAATTAAAAGAGGAACAGATCCAACATACGATTTGCTAAACTGTTGCGAGGAGATAATGATTCTATAAATGAATCCCATCAGCGGAAGATGTCAACAGAACAAATAGAAGTCTTGGAACTGCAGCCTGAACATTTCATTACATAATTACCAGCGTTTTAGCAATGCATTAAACTTTAATTGACTTAATCAGTTATCTCAAAATAGTCCAACAAAACGTCTCCGCGCACCAGCTGTCCACCGACGACTCAATTTGATGGGAATATGCAAATTGGGATACTCCAAATGAGTTAGAGGTGGGTTCACGCTACACCAGCAAATTACTACCATGATGATCCACCCAACAGCTCCTCACCCATGCAGCCCCCTTCTCCATACCTTCTTCCCCCCCTCATCCATCCCCCATCCCCGCATCTCAACAGTATAGGCTATCAGACAGTAGAAAGAAACACTCACACACTTCCCTAATAGGCCTGGAGAGGTTGGCCAATCCCACACCGGCTCTTTAAATCTCTTTAAGAAATTGGCTGTGATGAATCGCCGCAGAATGAACCATCTGTGTTCAGCCTGGGAATGAATGATCTTAGACAATAAGTACAGTACTTTTGATTCAAAGAAGACCAGTTCCTTTTCAATTAGCCACGCTAATGAAATATTACAGATGAGGAAAATATCATTAAACCCACTAGGCTAATACCATTATTTATTACATGGCACAGTTTCCACTCTCTGTGCCTGCTGTTAATCAGCCAAATCAATTATTCTGACAGATTCTACTTTGCAGACTGAGGATACACACACGCGAACACACTGTACAGACAGAGACACAGATGGAGAAGACAGGAAATAACTCAAAAGAAAGGGAGAGGTATAGCCCTGCAATAGACATAACGATAACACCAAGTGTTGCTTCATCTTTTCTCTTTTTCAAATATCCATATCTAGTCAATCCACACTGTGAAGTTGATTTAATGTCCCCCTCAATGACCCCTATTTACCCCAGCAGTACCCTCACGGAGGTCCTGATTGCTTTGGGACACAGAGAGGTCCATGGCTAAGTAACATGCCCTACAGCCAGAGTGCTGTGCACTGTGTGTGCCTCTCCCTCAGGTAGAACGCAGGCTCTCGATGCCCGACTGCTGGATCTAGTGTTCTAAATGTTTATAGGGACCAGGCTCCTGGGATAGAGGGGAAGCTGAGTGATGCTTAGGAAATATGAAATGGTCTAGTTTATCTATTGTGGTCCTGAAAAAATGCACTAMAACGAATGATATAATGTGTAGTAAGAGATATTGATTACTCTGTACTGTACAAATATAAGCTCTGTATGGCTGGTAAGAGGGTAGTTCATAGGCATAGAATATAATACTACATTCTAAAATATATCTAATAGGGATTCTATATGTAGAGCTAGAGGGTAACTATTGTAATCTGATATGTTATACAGCCCTGTCAGTCACTCGGGCAGGTCTTGGGAGGCCCTGTGAGTCACTGTATTGTCATGGGGGAATACAGTATGTCACCGGAAGGTAGAGTCTGCGTGGCCCCAACGACAGCATGTTGTATCACCTGCCTGTCAGATGTCAAACTTTGCCCTCCAGAGCCACTGCTAACTCTACCTGGCAGCTTTTGACCTCTCAGGAGTGCCCTATCCAGAGAGCTGTCATAAAGGCTTTGCAATACCAAGGGTATACCCATAGAAATAGAATGGCTAGAATGGGCATAGCCCCTCACACCACGGCAAATTTGACAGTACATGCATGGGTACACTCAAATATCATTATATTTCTTTATACAAGTAAAACCTCTATATTTTTGTTAGGCTGTGAAAATGATTTCACACAACTGACTGAGTTGAACCATTGACTTGAGCAGCATAGTGAATGATGTGTCAGAGCAGCGGATTCCCCCATACATCACATCAGGACTGACATTGACAAAGCTTTATGGCAGACTGATGTCAGGGAGAAATGGGGCCACCTGTCCTTGTCTGTTACACGCAACCTGTCACAGATAGAGTGAGAGAGAGAGAGAGAGAGAGAGAGAGAGAGAGAGAGAGAGCATGACATAAAAGGGAGGGCAGACAGGCTGAGACTCAGTCGGAACCCAACCCAGAGAGTGACTGGAGGAGAACCCAGAGAGTGACTGGAGGAGAACCCAGAGAGTGACTGGAGGAGAACCCAGAGAGTGACTGGAGGAGAACCCAG